>NC_064861.1:78327002-78527002 GCF_024139225.1 Suncus etruscus | reverse complement strand
GCATTTTGAGCTCGAACCATCAGCCTGGTCTGTTCTCTGAAATCAAATCCATCTTCTGGAAATGAAGCAAGCTCTCTGATGGCCAGAAAGGGCTCCTCACCAAGCAGAGACAAGTTCCCCTTGGAATACACGCTTAGATTTGGAAAGAAAATGTTCACTGGAGAAACTTTTTTTTTTTTCTCTATCTCTCTCTCCTTTGTACTCTACTTTCCTTGGTGGATTTGTCCATAGAATCAATAGCAAATGAGGTTGAGACAGCTGGCTTTCTAGATGAGAGAGAAATCACTACTTTGCTTTACAAAAATCCAGTTGGCTTAAAAATCAACAATGACCACAGTATTTGAGGACAATATAAGTGCCAATTTTTGCCTTCTGACAGATGGAAAGAAAACAAACCTGAAGCAATGAACAAAGAGAAGAATTCCAAACTTTATGTTTATATATATATATATATATATACACACACACCAAAAAAATAAACCAAGAACAACACATCACTGGGTCTGAAAGATAGTAGAGGTAGGGAGATAAATAGCCTTGCATGCCCCTGACTGGATTTCAATCCTCACCATATTATATGGTCTCTGGAGCATCACCAGGTGTACCCCCCAATCAAAATAAATAAAAACACATCACTAATAAAACTAAGCAACAAATAAAATTTAAATGTAATAAATAGCAAAATGCTAACTTATAATATGTGAAGAATTTATAAATCTAGATGTGAAAAGTATTCAAATTTCTTTTTTTTCTTTTTTTTTTTTTTTTGGTTTTTGGGCCACACCCAGCGGTGCTCAGGGGTTACTCCTGGCTCTCTGCTCAGAAATAGCTCCTGGCAGGCATGGGGGACCATATGGGACACTGGGATTCGAACCAACCACCTTTGGTCCTGGATTGGCTGCTTGCAAGGCAAACGCCACTGTGCTATCTCTCCGGGCCCAGTATTCAAATTTCTGAATAAAAGAAATAACATTTTGGGACCGGAGTGGTGGCACAAGTGGTAGGGCGTTTGCCTTGCATGCACTAACCTAGATGGACTGGCGTCCCATATGGTCCCCCCATGCCAGGAGTGATTTCTGAGCACATAGCCAGGAGTAACCCCTGAGCGTCACCGGGTGTGGCCCAAGAAAACAAAAAAAGAAATCATTTTATAAAAATACCTTGGTATTTATTGAATCAGTAATTGTAAAAATTCTAAAGAAAAGTGTTGGTATTTATAAGGGCTAGAGGTATGGCATTCCTGTCCTTTCTCCTTCCATCAGGGAGCATAAGATTTTTAGAAAGTAAATGTGACAGGTTGTCCATTTAAAATCCCTGATTTTCAACACTCCAATTTTCTTATAATCCATCTTTTCTTTTTGTTCGGGGCTTACTTCTGGATCTGTGCTTAGGGGTTCCTTTTTGTGCCACTCAGGGAATCATACAGTGTGGGGATCAGTGTGATTGACCAATGCAAGACAAGAACCATAATCTCTCTGGTCCCTTGTCATCCATTTTACAGAAATACCATTACAGAGAATATGTAAGTGTGTGGATGACAATGCATGAGTGTGAGTCCCCTGACGTTGGTCAGTGTGTTCACAGTCTTGCTTCTTCACTGGAAACTCTCTGCCTTTTTATCCTCTTCAAATGGCATGGCGCTCCCTCTAGGGCAAGTATCTGAATACATGAATACCATGCAGATAAACTAAAAATAGGGATTATATTATCAATAGGTGATGTGTATTTGGACAATTGCATCAATGGAAGAAGATATGATATATAAGGATAACATTTACTTCATCGAAAGAGATACGGTAAGTTATTGAAGTTAAAACATATGAGCTCCTGAAGAAAAAGAAAAAAATCATGTGCCTGAGTCTTGTCTAGTCTTGCACTGCTGACCTGAGTCGGGTCCCTGCCTGCTACCGCATAAAGTTTCCTGACTAAACCTTGAATATCTCCAGGTGTAGCCCCAAAACAACAAAGAAAAATAAATTATAAGAAATATCAGAGTGAGATATTCAATTGCATCTTTTCAATCTTTGATAGAGCAAATAGGGAAAACAAAATAATTGAAAGGTTTGCAAGATGGTTGATGTGTGCATTCGTAAGACTCTGTGCCCACTTGTCTCAGCACCTATGAAACGTTCTGCTTCTATATGGCAGGCCAGGTAAGGTGCATTTTCTTATTTTATATTGGTTTTTGTTTTGTTTTGGGGCCACATCCGGCAGTGCTCAGGGATTATTCCTGGTTCTGCCCTCAGAAATTGCTCCTGGCAGGATCAGTGGACCATGTGGGATGCCAGGGATCAAACCCAGGTTGATCTCAGGTCAGCAGCATGCAAGGCAAATGGCCTATTGCTGTGTTATCACTCCAGCCCCCAAGGTGCATTTTCTAACAATGTAATTAATTAGCAGTCAATTACAAAATGTTGGAACTAAAATATTTAACCTGGAAAGAAAGCAAAGTCTTTTTTTTTTTTTTTTGGTTTTTTTTTTTGTTTGTTTTTTGGGCCATACCCGGTAACGCTCAGGGGTTACTCCTGGCTATGTGCTCAGAAGTTGCTCCTGGCTTAGGGGACCATATGGGACACCGGGGGATCGAACCGCGGTTCATCCAAGGCTAGCGCAGGCAAGGCAGGCACCTTACTTTTAGCGCCACCGCCAGGCCCCGAAAGCAAAGTCTTTTTAGGAACTCTATCAAGTGTTAACTCCAGCTGGGAAGCAATGCCTGGTATCTTAGACTTTCAGATCACAGGCTTGAAGCCCCAGAGCCTTTGAGAGATGCAGCCAACATGTGGCTCAGAGTTTGAAAAATAAAGCATTTTCATTATTAGGCAAAAACATACAAAAATAAATGAACTATGTGTCAAAACAAAAAAGGTAAAGAAAGCAAGTTAAAGCAAACAAAAATAAAGTAAAAAAATCAAGATTAAATTTGAGATCAACAAATATGAGAAAAAGGACTAGAATTGTAAAATAAGAAGCAGCTTCTGGAAAAACAAAAAAAATAACTTTAATTTTTTTTTTATTTTGTTTTCAGGCCCCACCTGGTGGATCTCATGGGTTACTTCTATTTCTGTGCTCAGAAGTTCATCTTGGCAGGCTTGGGGGACCATAGGGGATGCCAGGGATCAAACCTCAGTCAGCTGCATATAATGTAAACACCCTATAGTTGTGCTATTACTCTGGCCCTAAAATTAACTTTTTAAAAACGGGGCTGGGAAAATGATTTTTTAAAAATGGGGCTGGAAAAAATGGGCACATGTAGGGCCAGTAATTAAATTCAGGGCCTCACACATGCAACACATGAAAATGATGGGCCTGGAGAGATAGCACAGCGGCGTTTGCCTTGCAAGCAGCCGATCCAGGACCAAAGGTGGTTGGATCCAGGACCAAAGGTGGTTGGTTCGAATCCCGGTGTCCCATATGGTCCCCTGTGCCTGCCAGGAGCTATTTCTGAGCAGACAGCCAGGAGTAACCCCTGAGCACCGCCGGGTGTGGCCCAAAAACAAAAACAAACAAACAAACAAAAAAAACGGAAAAAAAAAAAAGAAAATGAATCACACTCGAGCAATGCTAATCAAGAAGAAAGAGAAAGCATTAGTAATGGAAAGGAATGCCATTAAAACATAGCTTTTTAGACTGGAGAGATAGTCCAGGAGGTGAGACACTTATTTTAGCACTACTGATGCTTCCTTGAGTACAGAGCAAGAAATAGCCCATGGGATTTTAATACCTTGTTGATATTAAATAGGCTTTAAGGGATGTAGCCCAAATATCTGTGCCCCAATTATGTCATTTTGGGCTAGAAAAATAGTACAGATTAAAGTGTCTGCCTTGCATATATAGCCAATGTGAGTTCAGTCCCCAGGACTGAATGTATATTGTCCCTGAGCACCACCAGGAGTGGTCCCTGAGTACCATAAACGGTGGGTCCACCTGCACATATGTACATTGTGCACATACAGTGTCCCCAGTCCAGGAGAGCTGAGAAGATTGAGTGCAGCTTTCTATGCACCAGGTCACAAGACAGCCATGGCATGATAGTTCCCTAGACATAGAAGAGCCTCAAAGGCCACTGCTGACTCATCAGGCCAACATAGTCTCCCAGGAATGGCCTCAGGCCACATAGGTTCTGCTTGGTTGGGAGCCCCCCACCCTCAAGGAAAGAAAGAATCCCTGGGAAAAAGTCTTCCATCCCCTAATTTTCCCCCTGACATCTCTGGCACCAGGAGGTAGCCAGTACCTTAAGGGCTATGGTAGGTCCTTGGGAACTCATACTGGGGTGAACAGACTCTCTACTGCAGTGGGAGAAGAATCTGGGACATCAGGATTGAAGAGGCGGTGAGCAAGGTGCTTGCCTTGCATGTGGCAGAGCTAAGTTTGATCCCCAGCACCACATAAGGTTCCACTGTGCACCAGCAGGTGTGATCTCTGAGAGCAGAGGCAGAAATAATCGCTGAACATAGCTGGGCATGCTCCCCGATGTGTTTTAATCGGCAACAATAATTACCTGTGGGAGGAGAAGGAAATTTTGTGTATTGGGAATTTTTCTTAATGGGCATTCTCACTATGGCAACTTCTGGTGGCCAAGAGACTCATTCCTGGGAAACTGAGTTTGGAGAATCAATCTGGGTCATCTTTCTGGGAATGCTTAACAAACCATCCCTAAACTTAGTATTTAAAACCAACTCGGAGGTTGGTTTCACTCTGAGTGATAGTACATCTGGTAGGGCACTTGCCTTATGTATCACCAACCTGGGTTCGATCCCATATGGTGTCCTGAACATCCCATTTGGTGTTCTAAGCACTACTCTTCCTAAGTAGTGCCAGAAGTAGCCCTTGAGCACTTCTGGGTATGTGACCCACTATCAATCCTCCCAATCCCAAAACTCCAAAACCAAAAACCCAATCCTGACATCATTTCTCACAGTGACATGGATAGACTGGGTTCAGTGGGTGGATCCTTCCATTGGTCTCACCAGAGGTTTCTCACAGGCTTATAGGAGGCAGCTGAAGGGTTCAGAGGGGTCCCTCGTGTCCTGTTGGTGGGGCTCTCCTCATGTGGAGTCTGTGAGAGGAACTTGCAGGCTTCGCCTCTGAAACCAGCCAAGAGCTGCCTTCCTGAACCAGCCCATAGTCTCAGAAGTAGAAAAACAGATGCCAGCATGCCAGCCAGGAGCCCCAAAATCAGATAGCAGGAACATGGCCCCAGAAAGTCCCATTCCTTAGGGACCTTTGGTCCAGTCTCAGTTACCCATAAGACAGTTGGTGTTGATGAAGTTAAGCAGAAAACTGTCATTGAGCACTAATGCTATCTGCTGCTCTCTGAGCCAGTCACACATTTGGAAAGTTACTTTAATAAACATGTCTTCTATTGAACCAGAAGGAATTAATATAGACCCAATTGATTCATTAGCTGATTAGCCTTTCCTCTGTTTTGTAGTCTTTATAACCTTACTTTGCACAGTCCATAGACAAGACTCCTGGTAAGTTTAAAGGATTGAGTAAAGCTTTCTTTAGAATTCTTTTTATTCTATTTAATTTTAACAAATAATATATATACCTATATATCAGTTAATGAATATTTCAGTCTTTCACATATGAACCAAAAATGTAATTATGGATTTGATTTTACCCACAGTTGCTGCCTGCAGTAGTCAGTGATCACAAATTGCATTAAATGAAAGGTGAACCCCATTATAGTATCTGGAAAATGGAGCTTAATAAGTTTTGTAATTATGGGGCAAATCTATGCAAATTGCAATTTTTATTAGGCAATTTTCCATCTTCATCTGGGCTCTAATAGTCTATTAGACTTGTGGCAGTTCAGTGCTTTTATTAAGGAAGTTCTTTAACTTCTTTTCTGTTTTGTTCCTTATAATGAAGAAATTGTATTTAGGGGTAAAATGGTCACAGACCTGATTTACTTATCTTTTCCAATCTTATTACAAATAGGAATCTGAATTCAATGTTAATTATTCAGCTAAGACTTTGTAGAGCCAGTTTAAGTCCAACTCACACAATATTCAAGAACTTACGAGAATTGTATACCCTCCCCCCAATCTTATAACTGATGTATTTTCTATTTACTTTACCATTTTGCACTGTTGGACAAAGAAAAGAATTAATTTTTTAAACTGTCTTTTCCTACAGTCACTGTAAAATGATAAAGTTACTCATGATTGGGGTTCAGGCATACAATGTTTCAGCACCAGTGTCCACTTTTCTCACCAAGGCTTCCACCCCCATTTGCTAACAGATTTTATTTTTTTACAAAAAGCAATTTTAAAAATCGTAACGATTTTTGCACTGTAGTTTTTGATATTGTTGCTGGTAGGACTTCCGACATAACTGTACCATCTTTTAGTGCCACTTTCTCCTCTTGGTTGACCACTTCTCTCCACCATACTCAACCCCTCCCCACATTTTCCAGCCCCTTCAAAGGACTTGTTTCTTACTTAATACCAGTCTTCATGTTCTTTGTTTCCATCATCTTTAGGTATTCCTCATTCTACCATTATGTTTCTTTATATCCCGCATATGAGAGATCATTCTGAGTGTTCTCTCTCCCTCTGATTAACATCACTCAGCTTGATATTCTTTATATATATATTTATTTAAGTACCATGATACAAGCATGTTGTAGTTGGGGTTCAGTCATAAACAGAATAACCCCCTTGATATTCTTTTAGTTCCTCCATGTATCAGCACATTTCTTGTGACTAAGTAATGTAGATTCCATTGTGTAGCTGTACTATAGTTTCTTTGTGCAGTCTATTTGTGGACACTTGAGTTGTTTTCAAATTTTGGCTATTGTCGATATTGCTACAAGAAGTATAGGGTGCAAATATAATTTCTACATTTTGTTTTTGGGTTGTTGGGGTATATTCCAAGAAGAGGAGTTTCTGGGTCAAATATAAGTTCAATTCCTATGTTTTATTTTAGGAATGTCCATATTGTTTTCCATAAAGTCTGGACCAGTCAACATTCCCATTAGCAGTAAATGAGAGTCCTTTTCTCCCTGCATTCATGCTAGCACTGGTTGTTCTTGTTCTTTTTGATGTATTCCATTCTTTGTGCTTTGAAATAATATCTTATTGTTGTTTTGGTTTCTGAAGATCTCTCTGATTAGTCATGCAGAATATTTTTTTATGTACCTTTGGTTATTTTGTACTTTTCCTGTGAGGAAGACAGTACATCTCTTCTCTCCATGAAAAATATTAATTCTTACCGGTTCAATTTTTTTTTTTTGGTTTTTTAGGTGACACCCGTTTGATGCTCAGGGGTTACTCCTGGCTAAACACTCAGAAATTGCCCCTGGCTTGGGAGACCATATGAGGCACCGGGGGATCGACCCACAGTCTTTCCTTGGCTAGGGCTTGCAAGGCAGACACCTTACCTCAAGCGCCACCTTGCTGGCCCCGGTTCAATTTTTCATCTTGAAAGTATTTTATGTGTTTGGTGTGACCATTGTAACAATACCAATTATTAAAGATATATAAATAATTAAAAATTAAACATGTGAAATAAACCAGATAATTTTCTACACAGTGATGTAAAACTTAACACAACCACAAGCTGTAGAATGAAAATATGATGGTTAGTTTTGCCAACTTTGAATTTATTATTTGGATTTTTTGGTGGGGACACGTCTTTTGCTACTGGGGTGTTGGGATTTGGGTTTAAGGGGATAAACTCAGGAAAATAAATGTGTTTTACCACTTGAGAAATATTCCAATTCCTGAATCTATCATTTATTATTATGGAAGGACATCCAACTACCTTGGGTTTGGGGACCTCCTTTTCCCCTTTGCTGTTTCCCACATTCTTGTGCATGTGTTAGTATGACACATACTACACGTATTTCCTATTTTGCACTAAGTGTCTTTTAAATTTCAGGGGGTCATGCTGGCTGCTTCATTGAAGGTACCTGTTCTTATGTCAGCGCTGATCATGGATTAAAGACTACATCTGTGTGTATGGTGCATGTCAACATACCATTTCCAGGAATTTGTGTGTAGTTAGAAGAAACATATTCTAATTTGATTTAGTCTCTATGTTATTGTGAAATGTTGAACCATTCACCGGTGTGTTTTTCAAGACCCAAAGTAGTCTTTGAGAACAAGATTCTTAACATGTTATATGCATGTATCAAAATTTAATCCTTTATTAATAGAAATTATTTTTACCACTGGTTCAAATTCATAGCACTGTATATAGTCCTCTGGGGGCATTCTCAGGGTCACTCCTGAGCACAGAGCCAGAAATAACACCTGAGTATTGATGAATGTGGCCCCCTGAAAATAATAAAAGAAATAATTCATACACAACATATACATACATAATAGGTGCATATTTATGATAATTACATATCATTGGTATCCATATATTTGCATCATATATACCCTATTTCTCTCATTGGCATTTTCAGTTGCTTTTTCTTACAATCACTCACCTGTCCCATTTTCTGTCTTTGTGTTCTTGTCTTATTTTCTCTTAAGATTATGAATCATGTTGCCTATAAATAAACTTCAATATTTTTCTGGTGCACACTGGAAAATTTCTTCTAGGTGTAGAACAGTGGGAAGTTTCTGGGTCATAGAACATGCTTGACTTAGTATGATTACTGTGTTCTTCCTCACGGTGGTTTCAATAGTTGGCAATTGTGGGTAACTTTCTATTAATTCTCTTTCTCATCCAACCTGTGTTGTTTCTTTGAATTTTGTTATGTAAGTTGGGGGCGGTAATTGATATTATGGGCTGAACTGGGGTTCCCCCACATTCCAACATCAGTTTCTCAGAATGTGGCCACATACTTTGGAGGTAGGGCTTTTAAGGGGGTCATTAATAAAACAGCATGAGCTATGTATCACCTCACACCATTGAGAATGGAATCTGAAAAAGTTCAGAAACAATCAGTGTGGTGGGGTTGAGATCAAAATGGAATCCTCACTTACTATTGGTGGAGTAAATACAGAAACAAAACAAGACCACAGACAGTGTCAAATGAAGACAAACACCCTTGGCCATTGATGTAGAAATGAGATTAACAAGCAGTGGCTTGGAGAAATGAGGATGAGAGAAAGAGGGAGAAGCTGACTAGGAGCAACAACAACAAAAAGTGGTAGCTGGAGAGACAGTACAACAGGGAGGGCACTTGCTTTGCATGCAGCCAAGTGGGGTTCAATTCCCCAGCATTTCATGTGGACACCCCAACCAAGTACCAATTAGGATTGATTCTTGAATGTTGAGCCAGAAATAACTCTGAGTGTCATTGGGTGTGGCAAAAGAACAGGTCAAGGATTTTTTTTCCATTTTCTCCATTTTTCTGGACCTGTGCAAACATTGGCAATTGCCACTATCACACCTTTACTATATTTTTTTACTCTTATCCTTTAAGGAAAAAAATACAACTTACTGAACTTAAAAGCAAATTACTTAGTAGAATGCCTGTCTCGAAGGATGGGAAGGGGGGAGGGGTAATGTTGCACTGGTGAAGAGGGGTGTTCTGGTTATGACTGTAACCCAAATATGATCATGTTACTTAAATAAAAATATATTTAATAAAAATAAAAAAAGAAGAAGTGCTAGAAGGCCTTCAGCACTTTGATGGTGATCAAGGCACTTTTGTACTGCAAAACTGTAAAAGTTAACATTATTTTAATTATGTTACCCAAATTTCAAGAAGTATATTAAGAATTTTTCAAATGTATGAAAGAGATGTGTGTTAAAACTACACCAAAGTATGCCTTGCCCCCTATTACATTAAGAAATATGGAATTCCTGGAACCCCTTGATAGTGCAGTGGTAGGGCATTTGCCTCTAGGGAAATAAGGATAGTGATTTCTTTAAATTTTCAAAACAGAATTTCCATATACTCCAGCAGTTCTATTGCTTGGCATTGAACTCCATAACACAAGAGCATTAATTCAAAAAAGATATATACGCACACCTGTGCTCATTATAATGATGCATGAAATAGTCACGATCTGAAAACTACTCAAATGTCCAGTGACAGACATGTACAATATAGAAATTAAGTCATGTGAGGTCTGGAGTGATAATACAGTGATTATGGCTCTTACCTTGCATGTGGTCAACCAGGGTTTTTCCCCCCCCAGTACCATATACCATATTTTTCACTATATAAGGCACACCTGACCATAAGACACACATAGTTTTTAGATGCTCTTCTCCCCTGCACTCAGGTTTCAGCTCCAGATGGCATTCACTCCATAAGACACAGTTTTTTTTTGGGGGGGGGAACTGAAGAGTGCATCTGATGATACGAAAAATATGGTATGTTCTCCATTGCCCCATTAGGAGTGATCTCCGAGTGTAGAGGCAGGAGTAAACCCTGCCACTGTCAAATGTAACCTGAAAGCAGAGAGAGAGAGAGAGAGAGAGAGAGAGAGAGAGAGAGAGAGAGAGAGAGAGAGAGAGAGAGAGAGAGAGAGAGAGAGAGAGAGAGAGAGAAATTATTCTTTTGAGATAAAATAAGACTATGGAAGTTATAACAATGTAGAAAATGAATACAAATCCAGCAAAAGTTCTTAATTTTAATGTCTTTTTGTTTGTTTTTTGGCCATACCTGGCGGCGCTCAGGGGTTACTCCTGACTATCTACTCAGAAATAGCTCCTGGCAGGCACGGGGACCATATGGGACGCTGGGATTCGAACCAACCACCTTAGGTCCTGAATCAGCTGTTTGCAAGGCAAACACTGCTGTGCTATCTCTCCAGCCCCCAATGTCAATTTTTATCAAATTTTCTTTTAGGTCTTGGAGAGATAGTACAACAGGTAAAGTACTGCTTTCCATTACAGCTTACAGTGATCTCCACCATCACTGTGGTCCCTGGAGCACTTCCAGGAGGGTTTCCTGAATACAGAGCCAAGAGAAAGCACTGAAAAAACCTGGGTGTGGCCCCAAACCAAAACTAAAGGCAAGCAAATTTATTTTATAATTGATGCTTTGTGTATTTTGTTTAAAGACACCTTATGTTTTATTGTTGAGGCACCTTTTAAAGTTTTGCTTATCAGGCTTCTACTTTTGTAAATCAGGGTGTGGGGAGGGAGAGAGCATGTTCCAATTTCATGATTTTCTATACAGATTACCTGGTTCTTTTCTTGAATGTTCCATCTGCTCATGCCACCTCTGTCACATAGGAATGCCATGTTTCTTTTTGTTTGTTATTTTTGGTTTGTTTTTAGGCCACACCTGGTGATGCTCAGGGGTTATTTCTGGCTATGCACTCAGAAATCACTCCTAGCTTGGGGGACCATATGGGATGCCGGGGATTAAACCCAGATCTGTCCTGGGTCAGCCTCGTGCAAGGCAAAACACCCTACCCGCGCTATCGCTCCAGCCCCAGAAATTCCATGTTTCCTAATGTAATAGGGGACAAGGCGTACTTTGGTGTAGTTTTAACACACGTCCCTTTCATACATTTGAAAAATCCTTAATATATTTCTTGTAATTTGGGTAACATAATTAAAATAATGTTAACTTTTACAGTTTGCTGTACAAAAGTGCCCTGACCACCTTCAAAGTGCTGAAGGCCCTCTGTCACTTCTTATTTTTACCACACCCGACGGTGCTCAGGGTTCCTTCTGGCTCAAGACTCAAGAATCAGTCCTGATTATTACTTGGTTAGGGTGTCTACATGGGATGCTGGGGAATTGAACCCCACTTGGCTGCATGCAAAGCAAGTGCCCTCCCTGTTGTACTGTCTCTCCAGCTACCACTTTTTTTTTTGTCATTGTTGTTGCTTCTAGTCAGCTTCTCCCTCTTTCTCTCATCCTCATTCCTCAGAGCCACTGCTTGTTAATCTTATTTCTGCATCAATGGCCAAGGGTGTTTGTCTTCATTTGACACTGTCTGTGGTCTTGTTTTGTTTCTGTATATACTCTGTGATCATGAATAAGATAATCCAGCATTTGTTTTTCTTCCCCGACTGATTTCATTTAACACAATGACCTCCAGTTCAACCCAGGTTATAGCAAACTGCAAGATTTTATTTTTATTTCATTAAGTTGCATAGTACCCCTGTGTTTATCTGCCACACCTTCTTTATTCCTTCATCTGTCATTAAACAGTTGGCTTGTTTCTATGTCTTGTCTAGTGTATTTAGTGCTACAATGAACCAAGTTATGTATAGATTTTTTAGAATTAATGTTTTTATATTATTGGAATAGTTGGGACTGTATTAAACTAAAAAACTAGGGATTAAAAAAAAACTAGGGAAAATTAAGATACTTACTGAATGGGAGAAATTATTAGTAAACTACACATTAAATCATAGGCTAATATCCAAGATATTTAAAGTATTTCTGAAGCTCAACAACAAAAAACCCCAAATAACCTTTTCTAAATAATGGGGAAAGGAGACCAAAAGACACTTTCATGAAGAAGACATAAAGTAATAAATGGGCATATGGAAACGATTCATTGTCAGAAGTTACCAGGGAAATGCAGACCAGAACACAGTGAGACACCATCTTGCACCAGTAAGAATGATAGATATAAAAAAAATCCTGGAAACAAGTATTGGTGGAGAATCCTCATTAACTGTTGCTGGGAATGCCATCTGGTTATTTCTCAAAAAGTAAAAATAGAATTTACCTAGGACCCAGAAATTCTATGTCTTGGCATATTTTAATATATTTTCAAGAGACAGGATGAAAAGTGATGAACAGGGTAGTGAATTAACAATTTTTGAAAGCCTAGGGAGTACTGGACTCCCATGAGAGCCACATGCATTGCTCATGTAAATTATATTATGGCCTGCTGAGAATGAGATTACAAGTCATCATTTTCCTGGCTCTCGGTAGAGCATCATGAAATTCACCGAGTGAGTGTGTGAGTGGTGGTGTGATGGGGAGGTCAGGCCTGGCTGGCTCCAAGAGTGCCTTTGTAGAGGGTCCCTGTGGCCCAGGGATAGTAACAGAGCAAGGTGCTGTCCTCCCTCTGAGCCTCCTCCTTTCAACATCAGTGGAGGGTCATCATCTATAGAGTCTCATCTCTCTGCCAGCTTCTTCTTTATTTTAGTTCTTTGCTGCCTGATCCCCATTGGAATATCCAGCTTTGTCACTAAATTCATTTTGCTCAGCACATATTTTTTTTTATAATATTTAAAATAAATTAACTATCATTCATTACCAAATAATTATCATTTTATGACATTTAAAATAAATTATCAACTAAGAAGAAGTTAACAGAAAGCCTCATTTGTGTGTGTGTGTGTGTGTATGTATGTATGTATGTATGTATGTATGTATGTGTGTGTGTGTGTGACATCAGGTGATGCTCAAGGGTTATTCCTGGCTCTGTGCTCAGAAATTACTCCTGGGTCCAGATGGAAAGCTGTAAATCAAACCTAGGTTGGCCATACACAAGGCAAAGGCACTACCCATTGTACTATTTCTCTTACCCCCTGAATAGGAAACATTTTTATTCAGACAAAAACATTTTATTGATAGCTTTTTTTTTTCAAAAGAGTTAAATTTGAGAGGGTTTTTTTTTTGGATAAAAAGAAGTTATAATCTAATTGTAAAAATGCCTATTTGACAGCATTTCATTAACATGTATGTCTGCATAAACAAACTAGATACCTTAGTGCTTTTGAGTAATATGCTTTGCATGTGTAAACGGTCTAGGCCCCAAGGCTTTATTTCATGGATTGCCTACAGATTCATCTTCATTTAATGTGTACACAGAGCACATTAAGAACCCCAGTGACAGAAGTAAATAAGAAGGAAGCTTTTACTTCTTTTTTGTACCCCCTTAGACAACACTTTTGAGTGCAGGTTTTTTCAATGGTGTAAAAGTAAAAGGAAGTTCTTACGATATTTTGTTTTAGCTTCAGCATCAAGAAAGTAGAAGAAATAGGTAGGTCCACTTTTTGGAATACCAGACTTTTCCAGTAATTTGTAGATCAAGCAGGCAGAAATTCAGAAAGGATATAAATGATCAAGCTATTAATTAAACTTTAGCTATTGACTGTTCTCTCCAACAGTACAATATTCACCAAAATAGGCCACAAACTTGTCCAGGACAAACAGCTTAATAAATTCAAAAGATTAGAAATTACACATAGTATGTTCTCGGAACAAAATAAAAATGAAACTTAATGTCAGTAATAGATATATAGGGAAAATTCTCAAGTACTTGAAATGAAATAACATTTCTAAATAAGTTCTAATGCACGTCTCAAGAAAAAATTGAAAACCTTGAACAATACTAAAATGAAATTGAGGAGCTGGAGTGATAGTACAGGGATCAGACACTTACCTGGCACAAAGCTGATCTGGGTTCAATTCCCGGCATCCCATACGATTTCTGAGCATCGACAAGAGTAATTCCTGAGTGGAGAGCCAGGAGTAATTCCTGAACATTGCTGGGTGTGGTTTCCAAAAATAAATAAAATAAAATAAAATTGAACTTGTTAAAATGTGTGATAAGGTAGTGCAAACAGTATATAAAAGTGAATTTAAACACACATATTAGAAATGTATCTAGGGCCCGGAGAGATAGCATAGCGGCATTTGCCTTGCAAGCAGCCAATCCAGGACCAAAGGTGGTTGGTTCGAATCCCGGTGTCCCATATGGTCCCCCGTGCCTGCCAGGAGCTATTTCTGAGCAGACAACCAGGAGTGACCCCTGAGCACCGCCGGGTGTGGCCCAAAAACCAAAAAAAAAAAAAAAAAAAAGAAATGTATCTAAAATTTGTAACCTAACTTTAACAAATTAAATATAATAGTAAGATAATATTCATAATCTTTTTTTTGTTTTTTTTTTTTGTTGTTGTTTTTGGGGCACACCCAGCGGTGCTCAGGGGTTACTCCTGGCTGTCTGCTCAGAAATAGCTTCTGGCAGGCACGGGGGACCATATGGGACACCGGGATTCGAACCAACCACCTTTGTGCTATCTCTCCGGGCCCAATATTCATAATCTTAATAAAACTATTTTTGTTTTTTGGGACCATACACGGTGGCTCTCAGGGGCTACTCCTGGCTCTGCACTCAGAAACGCTCCTGACAGGCTCATATGGAGACCACATAGGATGCCGGAAATTGAACAGGGGCCTGTCCTGTGTTGACCACATGCAAGGCAAATGTCCTACCACTGTGCTACCACTCCAGCCCAACAAAACTATTTTTTCTTTGTTTGTTTGTTTGTTTGTTTGTTTTTGGGCCACACCCGGCGGTGCTCAGGGGTTACTCCTGGCAGGCACGGGGAACCATATGGGACACCGGGATTTGAACCAACCACCTTTGGTCCTGGATTGGCTGCTTGCAAGGCAAACACCGCTGTGCTATCTCTTTGGGCCCCAAAACTATTTTTAAAAGAGAAAATTAAGTCTAAAAAAAGCCAGAAAGAAAGAAATAATAAAAGAGCAGAATTCAGTAAAAGTCAAACAGGAAGATCATAGGTCAGAATTACTGAATCCCAAAGCTAATTCTTTGAAAAGATGAGTAAAATTCCTAAACATCTATCAGGGTAACTTAGACAAAAAGAGAGAAGACATAAATCACCAATATAAAAAAATTTAGTAAGGGAGTCATTACTACTGATCTCATAGATGTAAAAGGACAGTGACAGAACATTATGAATAGTTTTATGCCCACAGATTTAATGAATTAGATAAAATGGCCTAAATATACAAATTATAAAAATGACTTTTAGAAGACCAGGGAGATAGTTCAATGGGCTGGAACACATACATAGGATTCTAGGATCAATCCCTGGCACTCATGTCCTCCCAGGACCCAAAATGAAAATAAAATGCAGAAAAGCAAAACTTAGAGGAAAAAAATTTGGCCTGTACCTGGTAAAATAATTAAATAATCAAAAACTTTTCACAAAGAAAGGAATCAGACAAGCAAGCAGCAGACCCAGGTAACTTGGAATTTTACTGGTGAATTCTACCAAACCTCCAAGAAAGAAATAATATCAAATTTCAAAACTCTTCCTGAATAAACAAGGAGAGCAAACACTTCACAGCTAATTCCACAAGGCCGACATTAACTTAATTAAAAGTCAGATAAGACATTACAAAACAGGAAGAATACATCTATGTTCAAAGATGTAAAAATCCTCACAAGAATCAGAGCAAATCATCAGTTCTATTAATTCCTACTTGAAGTCCCAGCCAGTACAATAAGATAAAAATAGAACAAAACAAAGTATATAAGTTGGGAATGAAAAAGTAAGATTATTCTAACTCACAGCTGATACCGAATGTTTTTGTAGAATATCTAATAGATCCTACAAAAAAAAATAAAAATAAAGGGGGCCGGAGAGATAGCATGGAGGTAAGGCGTTTACCTTTCATGCAGAAGGTCATCAGTTCGAATCCCGGCGTCCCATATGGTCCCCCCGTGCATGCCAGGAGCAATTTCTGAGCACGGAGCCAGGAAAAACCCCTGAGCACTGCCGGATGTGACCCAAAAACCACAAAAAAAAACAAAAAACAAAAAAACAAAAAAAACAAATTGCCACACACATACCTTTTTTTATTGTATTTTTAAAATCTTTTATCTTTTAAAAAGTCTCCTGCCTTTTTCATAGAACCTTGGGACATGCATAACTTTACACAAATTATCACATATTCCCACATTTTTCTATAAAACGAAGAGGAAAGGAATAAAGAAAGGCTGGGGGCCAGGGGCCAAGTGGTCTCAGATACATTGGTGGGGAAATAAATAAGAACAGAACTAAATATCCAAGCCAAAGTCAATGCTAATAGAATCAAGGACCTAAATTTTAACAGTCTAAACTTAAAGGGGACAGTTATACTGGCAGGCCAGGAGGCAAAGGGTGATGGTATATGATGCACTCTGAGTCCATTGGTGGAGGGAAGTTGACACTGGTGGTGGGAAGGGCTCTGACTATATATCTAAAATTTAACTATGAAGAATTCTGTAGCTCACAATTGTTACAATAAAATAAAATTTAAAAACCCAAATAACCAAAATATCCTGGAAAGAAGCAAATATTTCATGACTTTAAAATACAATATTATAATATTAATACATAAAATTCAATTACAGGGGCCTAGGGTATGGTTCAATGGCAGAGAGCCTTCCTTATTTGCATGAGGTTTGAATTTAATTGCTATAACCAAAACAAATAAAAAATTTGAAATTTACTTTCTATATATCACCAGTGACAAGAGAAATTTGAAATAGAAAGTGTGGTTTAGAATTGCACTAAAAATAAAAAAGAAGGGAATGGTAGAAATAGTAAGGAGGTAAGGTTGCTTACAACTGATCCTGGTTCAATATGGTAGCACATATGGGTCTCTGAGCCCAGATTCACTCCTGAGCACAAAACTAGAAATAGGCACTGAGAATCTTTAGGTTGTGGCCCCAAATCAATAATAAAATGAATAAATGAAAGAACAGTAATGAAATAATTTCAGTTAATTTGTGGGAAATTATAAAACACTGATGAAAGAAGGCAAAAACCTGAATAGTAAAATATTATTCATAAACTCAATATTGGACCTAGTATGTAACTCAGTTGTAGATCACTTGCTTTGTTGTATGAAGACCTTTGTTCAATCCCCACCAAAGTAAAAGACTCAATATTATATGTATATATTTTAAACTTTATTATTTATTGATTGATTGATTGATTGGTTTTTGGCCCACACTTGGAGGTGGCACTCAGGGGTTACTCCTGGCTCTGCACTCAGAAAATTGCCCCTGGCAGGCTGGGGGACCATATGGGATGCCGGGAATCAAACCAGGTCCCTCCCAAGTCAGTCACATGCAAGGCAAATGTCCTACTATTCTGCTATCTTTCTGGCCTCAAAGCTCAATATTATAAAAATATTAGTTTTCCCTCACCTGGTTTATATACTCACTGTAATCTGATTGAAAATCCCAACAAAGTCTTTTATAGTAAAAACTGTAACAGACTACCATAAATTGTAAGGCATAATTAATAGATGTTTATTTCACATACTTCTGAAAACTAAGAGGATCCCAAGTCCACTAATGCTACTTTGGTTCCTGAAGAGAATCCTCTTCGTGGTTTACATTTGACCACTCTCTTGATATATGTTCATGTGGCAAACAAATAGTTTCTCTCTTACCTATTTTCTTACAAGGCATTAATCCCTTTCATGAGGACTACGTCCTTATGACCTAAATAGATCCCATCCTAAGTAACATTCCAATGAGTATTTTGGAAGGACATATTTAACTCATATATCAATAAATTGATCCTCAAGTTTATTTGAAAAGGTAAAAGACTTGAAATAGATACCACAATTCTGGAGAGTCATGACTCATACTATCCAGTTTCAGAATTTTCTATACAGTCATCAAGACAGTACCATGCTAGCAAGACAATAACAGAATAACAGAACAGAGAATAACACATCTTTCTAGTGAACATATTGCCTAGAAATAGGCTCAATAATTTTTTGAAATAAATTTTGTTTATTTGGGGGTTACATTCAGTGGTGCTCAGGAGTTACTCCTGGTTCTGCACTCAGAAATCACTCCTGGGAGGCTTGGGGGACCATATAGGAGACCAGGCTAGAACTCAGGTCAGCCAGGTGCAAGGCAAACACCTACCTGCTGTGTTATCACTTTGGCCTCAAAAGAACTACTTTTTTTGAACCAACATCACTAGAATATTTATGCATCCATATGCATAAAATAACACTGAAGATATACTCTACGTTTTTCACAAAATGAGCTCAAATAGAGCAAAGATCTAAATAAAAAAAGGCAACATTATAAGACTTCCTGAAAAATCATAAGTAAAACCTTGATCTAAAGTTTGATAAGTTTTTAGATATAATTACCAAAGACATAACATGGCCAAAAGGTTAATATAGTAGGTAAGGCATTTGTCTTGCAATAACCTACTCATATTTGATCTCTAGTACCATCTAATGTGCTCTGAACATTGCTAGGGGGTAGCCTCTGCACACAGAACTAGGAGTTCAGCCTGGTAAGAGAGAGAGAAAGAGAGAGAGAAATAAAAAAGGAAAGGGAAGGAAGAGGTAAAGGAAGGAAAATGAAGGAAAGAAAGAAAGAAAAAAGAAAGATAAAAAGGAAAGGGAAGGAAGAGGGAAAGGAAGAAAAATGAAGAAGGAAAAAAGAAAGAAGAAATAAAAAAGAAAAGGAAAGAAAGAGGGAAAGGAAGGAAAATGAAAGAAGGAAAGGAAGGAAGAAAGGAAGAAAGAACATGAAGGGAAGAAATGAAGTGTAGGAAGAAGTAAAGGATGAAGTAAAGGAAGTAAAAAAAAAAAAGATAAAACTGGGGACCAGAGCAACAGGACATTTGCCTTGCACGTGGCCTTCTCTGGACGGACCCAGGTTCGATTCCCGGCATCTCATATGGAACCCTGAGCCTGCCAGGAGTGATTTCTGAGTGCAGAGCTAAGAGTAACCCCTGAGAGCAGCTGGGTGTGACCCAAAATTCAAAATAAAGGGAAAAAAAAAGGTAAAACTGATTAGTTGGCTTTTATTAATATTTTAAAATTCTCTGTATAGGACACTTAAGAGAAATGTTGCAAGGAAAAGATAAATCGTAGTTTGGGAGAAAACATAATTAGACCTTATCTGACAAAGGTCTAATCTAAACTATGTAAAGAATTTTAAAAACTCAATCAGCTTAATTTAAAGTGGGCAAAAGATCCAAATAGAAACTTCACTAGTAAAAACACAAATAAGTAATAAGATATCCAACATTATTTTCCATTAGCGAAATGGAAATTAAAACAATAATAAAATACCAATGCACATATAACATTAAATTTCAAAAGCCTGGCAATGCCCATTATTGGCAAGGATGGAAGGCAAAAGGAACATTTATTTATTGCTGATAGAAAAAGCAAAATGGATGGAGCCAGAGTGGTGGCACAGGGTAGGGCATCTCCGTGCAAGTGGATGACCTAGGAAGGACTGCCATTTGATCCCCAGCATCCCATTTGGTCCCCCAAGCCAGGAGCGATTTCTGAGCGCATAGCTAGGAATAACCCCTGAGTGTCACCGGGTGTGGCTCAAAATTCAAAGAAAAGGCAAAATAGTACAGCCACTTTGGAAAACTGATTATTTCTTTTGAAACTAAACATAGTCTTACCATATGATGTAGCACCAACACTCCTCAGGTTTTGCCCAACTATTTTAAAAATTATGGCCGTACAGAAATGTGCACACTAATATTTATAGCAGTTGTGATTATAATCAGTTAAAACTGGAAACAGCTATTGAATCTATGAAAAGTAACATGGAGATATTGATAGGTTCTAAAGAGATAGTGCTAAATGGAAGAAGCGGCCTGAGAATGACATGCTATGTAATTCATGCTATGTGTGACAGTCTGTAAAAGGCAAAACTAGAGACAACCAGGCCAGGGGTTGCCAACAAATTGAGTAACCATCAGATGAGTGACCTAAAGATCGTAAGATAAGGGATAATAATTTGTTGTTCTTTGCTAAGTTTTGGGTGGTTTTTGAGGCCACAAAAGACGGCTAGTTTAGGGTTGTCAGATTTTTAGCTTAAGCTGAGGAGTTCTGTTGTGTTTCTTTGCATATACCAAAGAGAAGAACTCTGAGAAATAGCAGAGAAAAAATGGAAAAGATATGCAGGCAACTCTCTTAAGTTATAACAGTGACTTTTGTCAAAACAGTGCAAAAGGCTGGATTCCTGGCACTTCACGGTTCTCCTGGTAGGCCCTGAATACTGTTAGTCCCAAACAAACAGCAAAAAACAAAATTGGACTTCAGTATTTGTCACTCACTCTCTGGTATCTGCTTCCGTGTAGTCTACAGCTAGTTCTTTGTCCCTCATTTAAGGCAAAGAATGGAACAGATTCTCTGGACAACAACCAAACAAACAAAAATGATGCCACATTATCCAATTCTCAGGCTTATCTCTACTCAGAGACTATTGGAAAGGAAACAATGAAGGCTGGAGAGATAGCACAGTGAGTAAGGTGCTTGCCTTGCACACAGCCAGCCCAGGTTCAATCCCTGACATGCCATATATGTCTCCCATGCCTGCCAAGAAGAACCCTAAGTGCAGGCAGAAGTAATCTCTGAGCACTGCCATATTATGGCCCAGAAACAATGAAAAAAATGTTAAAGAGCAAGGAACCATTGGGGACTGAAGCACAAACTACTTAAAAAATGGAGAATAGGGGCCAGAGCGATAGTACAGAGGTAGGCTATTTGTCTTGCACATGGCTGACCAGGATGGACTCAGGTTCAATCCCTAGCATCCCTTATACCCATATACCCCAAGCCTGCCAGGAGTGATTTCTGAGTGCAGAGTCAGGAGTGGCCCCAAGGTGCCACCGGGTGTAGCCCAAAAAAACAAAAACAAACAAACAACAAAAAAAGGAGTATAGCATAGGTTAAAAAAACATGTTTGAGGTTAGGGAGATACCTCAGTAGTAGAATGCAAGCAACCAAATCACATAATTAAAGAGCTATTTAAATAAAACTCCAAAATTTTCAAGAAATTAGAGGCCAAACCTATACATGAAGAATGTCATCCAAGAAAGGCAAGAACACTGGACAGGAGAAAGATGAGAGGGAATCTCAGAGGTAGAGTTGTAGGGAAGGACTCTATTAAATGAAAACCACCTCAAAGACCTTGGAATTAAATCTGTGCTATAGCCATGGAAGAAGTTGACTGGCTGAGGGGAAATGCTGGGAGGGCAAGGGCAGAGGTGATACAGAGACTTGATTAGATAATGGGGGGAAAAGTGGACCATAAGGATAGAACTGACAGGAGGAGTTTTTTAAGAGAACAAAACTAATGCAACAAAACCAGATTTAGATCAAAAAGAAAGATGATTTATTTGTATACAGAAAGATTTCACTATAACAATGCAAAACTTCATAAAGCCTTCAGGACTGACACAAATTGCAGAAGAAACAAGTGCAATAAGGTCAGATTTTCACAGGAAATTTCGGACTGGCTTCGAACTTCCTCTGCAAATTCAAGATTGCCAAAGGATAATGGAACAATTATTAGCAGACTATGGTAGAGGCAAGCTTTCAAGTTAGAAACTCACAAATGCTTCTCTATTGATGGACTTTTTGTTGATGGAATCTATATAAAATAAGAATAAAATGAAATCAACCAAAGTAAACTAGTTATGAATATGAGGAATGAAGTTTATGGTGACCCTTGAATCGAAATTAAAAAAAAAAAAACAAGGTTGAAATGACTGGAAATTGGAGCCCTAAAACCAGAATTTACTTATTAAAATGTTATTATTTTTACATTATGCAGATTTTTCAAGACATGAAAGAAATCCCAAACATCCAATGGGTGCCAGCTGAAGTAATGGAAAGGACTGGAAGGAAAGGAGCTTGGCTTCTTGTTTTTTAATAAGAATGTTTAGTTCACTGCTTCTCAACTGCTCGTCTTCTGATGGCAGCTGTCCTGTAGGTGCACAAGGTTGAAGTTGTGTTCTTGTGTATTCGGCAGTTATAAGTTATAATTTCTAACAGAACACAAGTTCTCTCACAGTTCTGGAACCAGGATGTTGAGATGAGCATGCCAGGATAGTTGAGTCATGGCTTCTTCCTGTGTCCTCACATGTGAAGGGTTGCTGAGTCTTTCATTTCAAAGCACAATTCTCATTCATGAGGACCTCACCTTTGTGATTTAGTCAATGTACTTCCACGCCCATTCGCCCTCTGAGACTTCATTTATGAAAATTATAACCTTTGGGAGTTTGGATTGCAACACTAAATTTTAGGGAATATAAATATTCATGCTATCTGAATCCAGGAACATGTTCTTTTTCATTTTGAGGTATTGTGATTTACAATACGGTTTTATGCATGCACTATTCCAATACCATGCCCTCTACCAGTGTCTGCTTCCTTCCATCACTGTCCCAAGACCCCCTCCCAACCACACCTTCTTGTCCTTCTTCCCTATTGGCAAGAAGCTCATTTCAATAGATAGCTCTCAGGTTCTGTTGCCTTCGAGACATTTTATATATTTTTTTTAAATATAAAATGTGACCAATGTGGATTACAAGTCTTTTACAGTTATATTTAAGGTATATAGTGACAGTGAATTAGGGCCATTCCCACCACCAGTGTTGTCCTTCCTCCACCCCTATTCCCAGCCTGCATTCCATCCCTCCCCACTTTGCCCCCTGGACTGTGAATGTAATCGGTCCCCTTTGTGTATAGTTTGTTGTAGATTGGGTATCTTAATTCTGTGAGACATTTTATTTTATTTTATTTCTTGGTTTTTGGGTCACACCCGGCAGTGCTCAGGGGTTACTCCTGGCTCTATGCTCAGAAATCGCTCCTAGCAGGCTTGGGGGGATCATTGGAGGGATTCAAACCACCGTCCTTCTGCATGAAAGGCAAAAATGCCCTACCTCCAAGCCATCTCTCCGGCCCCAACATTTTATATTTTTAATTAATTTTAATGTCAGCCTTTAAATAAATTTAAAAAAATTGTATCAAGACATTGTAATTTACAAAGTTTTTCATAATAGAGTTATTTCAGGTATGGGATGTTCTAGCCACCACCTTCTCTCCAACAATGTCTCCAAGTTCCCTCCCACACTCCGCAGCCTGCCCTTTCGCCTGGCATGCAACAAATTTATTTTATATTACTTACTCTGACAAAACTTAAAGGAATGGCAAATGTAATAATCAGAAAATAAATCAGTAAAAGTCAATTTTGTGATGATTGATTGCTATGTAATTTTAACCAATGTAAATAATGATATTTAAATCATGTAATACAACATAAGTACATTGGCTTTTCTCATTTACATAACTAAGTTTTCAACTCTTGAATTTAAAATATATTCCATTACATTTTGTTTTGTACTTGAATCCTTAGCATTTAAAAAAAATTCCGGAAGAACCATGATTTACAAAGTTAGTAATAATTGAGTCTTAGGGAAACTATATTCCAACACCAATCCCACCCCTGGTGTCAACTTCCCTCCACCTGTGTTCCCATGTTCCTCCTCCCCTCCACCTCTATCCTACCATGGTGCCCTGGCATGCCACCTTGGCAGGCATATTTTAAAGTCTTGTGACTATAGTTTACATCATATATATATGTATATATATATATACACACATATATATGTTTGTTTTGTTTTTGTTTGTTTTTGGGGGGTCACACCCAGCAACGCTCAGGGGTCTCTATTGGCTCTACGCTTAGAGTCGCTCCTGGCAGGCTCGGGGGACCATATGGGATGCTGGAATTCCAACCACCATCCTTCTGCATGCAAGGCAAAGACCCTATCTCCATGCTATCTCTCTGATCCCAATATCTCATATTTTCAATGTTATATGCTTTGGATATATAGTGATACAACTGACCCTGATCCCTGTTCCCCCATTACTTCCCTTTCTCTTCCCTTCCTTCCTTCCTTCCCTTCCTTCCTTCCTTCCTTCCTTCCTTCCTTCCTTCCTTCCTTCCTTCCTTCCTTCCTTCCTTCCTTCCTTCCTTCCTTCCTTCCTTCCTTCCTTCCTTCCTTCCTTCCTTTCTCTTTCTTTCTTTCTTTCTTTCTTTCTTTCTTTCTTTCTTTCTTTCTTTCTTTCTTCTTTCTTTCTTTCCTTCTTTCTTTCTTTCTTTCTTTCTTTCTTTCTTTCTTTCTTTCTTTCTTTCTTTCTTTCTTTCTTTCTTTCTTTCTTTCTTTCTTTCTTTCTTTCTTCTTTCTTTCTTTCTTTTCTTTCTTTCTTTCTTTCTTTCTTTCTTTCTTTCTTTCTTTCTTTCTTTCTTTCTTTATTTCTTTTCTTTCTTTCTTCTTTCTTCCTTTCTTTCTTTCGTTCTCTCGTTCTCTCTTTCATTTTCTTTCTATCTTTCTTCTTTCTTTCTTTCTTTCTTTCTTTTTCTTTATGTCTTTCTTTTTCTTTGTTTCTTTCTTTCTTTCTCTCTCTCTCTCTTTCTTTCTTTCGTTCTGTCTTTCTTTCTTTCTCTCTTTCTTTCTCTCTCTTTCTTTCTCTCTTTCTTTCTCTCTCTCTTTCTTTCTCTCTTTCTTTCTCTCTCTTTCTCTCTTTCTTTCTCTCTTTCTTTCTCTCTCTTTCTCTCTTTCTTTCTCTCTCTCTTTCTCTCTTTCTTTCTCTCTTTCTCTGTCTTTCTATCTTTCTCTCTGTTTCTATTTCTTTCTATCTTTCTTTGTTTCTTTCTTTCTTTCTTTCTTTCTTTCTTTCTTTCTTTCTTTCTTTCTTTCTTTCTGGGGTTGAGGGTGATCTAGGCATTTTCCCTTTACTACATTACATTTCCTCATCCAGTTATTTTATATACCACAGATAATTAAGATTATGTGTTTCTCTTTCTCCTTCTGGCTTATTTTACTCAAAATATCTTCCATTTCCAATTAGGTTCTCCAAATTGCATGTTTATATTTGTTCCTTGCAAATATGTAGTATTTGTAGCGTGTAGTATTCCAACATGCGTATCTACCATATCTTCATAATCTATTCATTTGTTGTTGGACACCTGTATCCAACAATTATTATCTAAGATAATTCTGTATCTTAGCTATTGTACTAAGTGCTTTGTGCAATTAATAATGGTGCAAAGTATTTTTAAATAATTGAATGAATTTTTTTTGACTTGGGTGTAAAGTGGAATTGCTGGTCATATGACAGCTCAATTATAAGTTTACTAAAACTCTCTATACTATTTTTCACCATGTTAGAACCAGACAACATTCCCACTAACAGTAATAGTTTCTTTTTAACCACATTTCAGACAATACAGATTGTCCCCATTGTTTTTGATAAGTGCCACTCTCAATCTAGTGAGATGATATCTCATTGTTATCTAATTTGTACTTGAATCTCATGTCTTCCATGTCATTAATAAATTAAAAATATCTTTGCTAATATATTTTAAGGCAGTGGTCCTCAAACTATGGCCCGTGGGCCACATATTGTATTTGTATCTGTTTTGTTTCTTCATTGCAAAATAAGATATATGCAGTGTGCATAAGAATTCTTTCATAAGTTTTGTTTTTACTATAGTCAGACCCTCCAATGGTCTGAGGGACAGTGAACTGGCCCCCTGTTTGAAAAGTTTGAGGACCCCTGCTTTAAGGTTTCCATGAAATAGGCAAAACCCACAAATGTGAAATTTAGTGAGAATAAAAAGAATTAAGATTTAAATAGGAAAATAAGAACATTCTCATTTATAATAAAAGTACAAAGTGTTTTATACTAAGAAAGAGAATATGGTTTTATATCCTTTTTAAATACTGCTTTTATATTGCACATATAAAATATATATGTATATATAAAAGACTGGTTTTATATGCCCCAGAAAATATATTATAGATAGTGCTTAAAGTGTCTGCATTAATAAGTAAAATGTTTCAATAAAAATCTCTGGATGTTAAAAAATAACTGACCAGACATAGAACAATCATATAAATGAAATGTTAGTTGATTATTAAAAATGTATAAACTCTCTTAGCAAGCTAAGAGTAAACATGCCTTTTTTTGGGAGGGAGACACACCTGGTGGTGCTCAGGATTACTCCTGACTCTGTGTTCGGAAATTACTTCTGGCAGACTTGGGGGACCATATGGGATGCTGGGGATCAAACTTGAACAGTTTGCATGCAAGGTAAATGCTCTACCTGCTGTGCTATTGCTCCAGCCCCAAACATACGTTAACCTAGTAGAGAACAATCTTATGTGAGAGAGTGCCATATAAATGTCACATGTTAGGAAGTTTGTTCTGTCTCTTAATGAAGTTCTTTTAATATTTCTTGAAAACTTGTGTCAAGACTATGAATTCAAGTTGTTACTTGCCCATGAAACTCTGAATTATTATTTTTTTTTGAATCCGAATGATAATTTAGCTGGACAGAATATTCTTGGTGAGGTGTTGATTTTGTTGAGCTTTTGTACTGCATCCCTTCATTCTCTTTTGCCTAGAGTTTCTTTTGATACTTCTGTTGTACATTTTTAGGGATTTTTCTTTGTAGGTAATTGATCTTTCTTCTTTAAATATCCTGTTACTATCTTTGAGTCTTGTCTTTTTTTTAAATACAGTGTGCCTTGGAATTTTTCTAGTTGAGTCTATTTTCTTTGGGACCCTTCAGGTTGTTTGGATCTTAGTGTCTGTATTGTTCAACTCTGGAAAATTCTTACTGAGATTTCTTTAAATTTGGGCCACACCCAATAGCACACACAGATTCCTCTTATCTGTGGACTCAGAAATCACTCCTGGCAGACTCTGGGGGCCATATGAGATTCTGGGGATTGAACTTGGGTTGGATGCGTGCAAGGCAAACACCCTTCCTGCTCTATTATGGCTCCAGCCCCTTACTGAGAGGTCTTTATTGTTTCTTTATCCAATTTGCCTACCTATTATTCAAGGACTCTGGCAATTCTTCTTCTTCTTCTTTTTTTTATTTATTTGGTTTCTAGGCCACACCCAACAGTGCTCAGGAGTTACTCTTGGCAGACTCAGGAAATATGTGAAAAGCAAGTGCCCTGCCCTCTCTACTATCACTTTGCCCTTGTCATTTTTGACTGTAACAGGTTCTCATTTTGACTATTATATTTTTTTGTGCTTTGCTGACTACCTGTGCTATCGTTCATTTCTTTGACTATCCTCATCGTGGTGTCACTAAAGACTTTGAGGTGGTTGGTGGTGTTTATGTCTCAGTGATATTGTTTTTACTCATTGGACTTGGTTGGCTTCTATGTCTTATCCCATTAATTTTCTAGTACTCTTGCTGGGCTAGGGGTCAATCTTTGTAGTCAGAGCCCTGGAAGATGCTGACAGATTAGGCTGGGACTTGGTTGTTTTCTTCTCTGCATGTCTTCACTGAATGACAGAAAATATATCTATGAGCAGTGTGTAATTTGAGTTGATCTGTCATTTTTGGAGCTGTGTGTGGGCCCATTAATAAGTTGCAGGTCAGATATGGAGGTTACTGGCATCCACCTGGAAAGGAGAGGACCTTCCTTTCAATTCTGAGTAGGCCCAGTAATGTCAGCCAAAGGCAGACTCACCTAAGATGGCAGAGCAGTAAACAGAAGATCAGAAGCTGTGATGTGGGCATATTTGAGATATTTTACTTTTTTTATTTTTTTATTTTTGGGTCACACCCAACAGTGCTCAGGGGTTACTCCTGACTCTGTGCTCAGAAATTGCTCCTGGCAGGCATGGGGGACCATATGGGATGCCAGGATTTGAACCACTGTCTGTCCTGGATCTGCTGAATGCAAGGCAAATGCCCTACCACTGTGTTATCTCTCTGGCCTGGTATTTTACTTTTAAAGCAATATACTTTTACTTTTTTATACCATGGATTCATTTTATTTTATTTATTTTTTATATTTTTGTTTGTGTTTTTTTGTTTGTTTTTTTGGGGGGGGCACACCAAACCATTTCTCAGGGGTTACTCCTGGCTATACATTCAGCAATCACTCCTGGCAGGCTCAGGGGTACCATATAGGATGCTGGGAATCAAGTTTGGTAGGCCAAGTGCAAGGCAAATGTCCTACCAGATGCGCTATCACACTGGCCCTTATACCATGATTTTAGGTTATCACAAACTTTAAGAAGATCCTTCTTGATATGCTACACAACAAAACTAAATAATTTCTCTATACAGTCACTTATTTATAGCCTGATTAACTCCTTTACTGCTCTATCTCTCTTTGTCCATGCATTCCCTTCATTTTCATCCACACCTGCTATGTGGATAGCTAATGGTATGACTTTTGGTGCAAAAAGTATCTGATGATTACTTCTGCTGTAAATAGGCTTCTATGACTTTGTTAATCCCCTTCATATAGGATTTATATATTTGATTATAGTGTTAGCCATGTTTCCTTTTGCAAATTAAATCTGTCTTAGTTAGTCTTGGACACATCCCTTGGATACCCACACAGTAATTACTGTTGAACTTGGACACACCCCTTGGAAATACTCCCATCATGCTGGGTATAAAAGAAAAAAAATTAAATCTTTGCGGGGAGGGAGAGGAGGCGGTCAAAGAATAGTGACCAGAGTAGCACCTGCTGGTCCATGGGGAACCAGAGATAACGAATCGGAGAGATGCTGCCTGTTTTGTATCTATTCCCGTTTGTTCCAGGGCCTCCTCAGTCACCTCTGGCTGGTGACTTTCCATCAAAGTATACTTGGTTTAAATGTCTCTTTTTTCTCTCTTTCAGTCTAGAGTGGGTGGTTGCTACATGTTGGCATCCCTGGATGAGCATGTGGCTCCACCTGGCAGCTGGTCCCCATAAGCCCCTTGGAGTCTTGCAGAGCTAGATCCTGGCAGCCTTGGCCTCTGCAGCCTTTAGCTCTGTATGCCTTGGGCCACTCTAGTGTTCTCAGTTTCCTTTTGCAAATTATATCTGCCTTGTGTGTTTTTTTTTTTCAGTACTGGGGGTGGGGGTCCAACCCAAGTCTCAAAAATACAAGGCATGTGTTGACCACTAAGCTATATTTTTAGTCCTGGTTTACACTTTGTTTTATGGTTATACCCAGTGATTATCAGAGTTTTCTCCTGGCTCTGTGATTAGAGATCACCCCTCCTGATAATTGGGAGACCCTAGGCAGTTGCTGGGTATCAAACCAGGCTCAGCTGCATGTGCAGTAAGCTACCTTACCTAGTCTGCTGCATTATCTCTTTAAGCCCTATTTATATATTTTCATGTGCATCACTTATATAAAAGTAAAGAATTTAGTTTTTAGAAAGAGTTTTGTAATCTGTTTCAGGGCTGGAGTGATAGCACAGCCAGTAGAGCATTTGCCTTGCACACGACCAACCCAGGTTTAATCCCCAGCATTGCACATGGCCCCTGAGCCTGCCAAGAGTTACCCCTGAGCACCACCAGGTATGGTCCCAAACATGCAAACAAACAAATAAATAAAACATCATTTTTTTCATTTAGAAGATTATTTTAACAAACAGGGCAAACAGTTCTACCTTGAGAAGGAAGCATGTAGCCAGTGTCCTGTCCTAGAGCCAAAGTTTCATTTTTTTTTAATGGGTGTTGAGAGCTATCTCTCCTGACAGTGCTTGGAGGACCAAAAGGGATGGTGAAGATCAAACCCAAGTCAGCCATATATAAGTTGCTTTGCTATCTCTTTGGCACCAAAATAGATTTTAAATGGTGGCAAAATATAAAAACATCTATAATTTTTGTATAAAGTAGAAAGCTTTAGGAGGATCCTTTTGGCATAATCAGGCTCAAGAATAAAAATGGTTTTTTGTTTTTGTTTTTGTTTTTTTTTGGACCACACTCAGTAACGCTCAGGAGTAACTTCTGGCTATGTGCTCAGAAATTGCTCCTGGCATGGGAGATCATATAGGATACTGTGGGATCGAACCACAGTCTGTCCTTAGGTCAGCCACATGCAAGGCAAATGCCCTCTCGCTGTGCCACTGCTCCAGCCCACGAATAAGAAAGTTTTTAAATTAAACTTCTTTATTTTATTTTTTGTTTTTGGGCCACACCCGGTGACGCTCAGGGGTTACTCCTGGCTATGCGCTCAGAAGTCGCTCCTGGCTTGGGGACCATATGGGACGCTGGGGGATCGAACCGAGGTCCGTCCTAAGCTAGCGCAGGCAAGGCAGGCACCTTACCTCTAGCGCCACCGCCCGGCCCCAAACTTCTTTATTTTAGACACCACGGTTAACAGAATTGTTATTCAGTAGTTATTTCTGGCATTTACTATTTCAACACAATCCCACAACCAGTATAACATTCTCTCCGACCATTGATACCAGTTTTTCAGCCTCTCTGAAGCCTGCCTCTTGGCAGGTACAGATAATTTACTTAATATTCCTTGGTAATAGAATCATCAAAATGTGTAGAAGTGCTGGTGCACATCAACAGGAAAGGGCCTCTAGGGATTGCTGGAAGGAGACAGTGTGAAAAGTGCAAGCAGGGACAGTTTTGGCTGAGCAGCTCCAGCTCTTCCTGGTGAATGGACAGTTGATTGCTCTCATTCAATGACAGTTCCAATCTCATAGTGTGGAAATGAGGCCATAACTTTAAAGAAGTGGGGGAGGTTCTGGGGCCAGAGCTATAGCTCAGCGGGTTGTACGTGGTGGCCATATGGTCTCCTGAGCCTGCCAGGAATAATTTCTGAGTGCAGAGCTGGGAATAACCCCTGAGTACACTCGACTTAATTCTGACTCTGCACTCAGGGATCATTCCTGGCAGGCTCAAGGACCATATGGAGTGCCAGAGATTGAACTCAGGTCAGTCTTAAGCAAGACAAGTGCTTGACCTACTGTACTAACCTTGGGGAGTTGTCAATTTGGGCGCATAAACTGCAAGGAGGCATGTGTTGCTTTGGGTCAAAATATTTCATTACTGGGGGGCTGGAGTGGTAGCACAGTGGTAGGGCATTTGCCTTGCACGTGGCTGACCCAGGATGCACCTGTGTTTGATCCTCAGCGTCCCATATGGTCCCCTGAGCCAGGAGTGATTTCTGAGCACAGAGCTAGAAGTAACCCTTGGGCCCTGCTAGGTGTGGCCCAAAAAACCAGAAAAAATTTTTTTCATTACTGACATCAAACTCCAAAGTTATCTTTCCTTTGCCATGGTAACAAAGTGGTTCATCACACAGAGCAGAGAGAGCAAGAGAAGTCCCTGGGAGAAGGTCTCTTAAAGTTCTTTTAAGCCTTGGAAATGTGAAGGCTGTTTGTCTCTGCCAATGAGTCAAATTTTCGGAAAAAACAGACTGTGGAAGGAACAGTTCTCCTGTATAAATCTCCTTGCTTGGACTCCCTGTTTGGGAATGAAATCAGAACAGACAGAATACATCATGGCCACTCACAAGGTGGATGGTGATGGATGGGCGAACATCACTTTAAACTGGCTATTTGCTTCTGTCGGATGGGTAAGGTCTCCATTTAGTTATTATTAGAACTTACATTGGAGTAGACTGCTTCGGAGTGATGGGAACATACACATCAGTAATGGAGAGGCACTTCATACTGAAACCATTCGGACAGCTCACAGCCAGGTATCACAGTAGAAGCACTATAAGAGAAGATGTGCCTGGGGAAGCAGACTTGACAAGTTTAAAATGCTGCTGACAGGAATACTCAGAGGAGTTTCAACCAGTCCAGCAGTGGCTATATGAGAAGTGTTGAAGGGAGGCAGAGGCTGATAAGCATACACGTGTCCAGTGACTACATTCTCAGGGATTAGAAAAAAGCGGAAAAAATCATATGTATTAAGTTCTTGGGAGAGTTTGGACTCGGTCAAGTTCAAAGCATTGATTTTATGGAGATTGTTCTTAAATGCTTTCCAAGCACTTCTTTAACTACTGTCTTAAAGGCTTCACAGTCTTAAAGGTGTCATCGTCTTTATCCATTTATTCTATTCTTTTTTTTTTATTAGGGTTATATCCAGCAGTACTGGAGGGACTATTCCCTGCTTGATTCACAGAATTGCTCCTGGCAGTGCTCAGGATCAAACCAGGGACTGCTGCAGGCAGAGCATACATGCATGATCTCTGAGCAATCTCCCTGGGTCTCTCTTGATTGTTAATATAGACAATGTGATTGTTTCTTGTGAGCAGTTAAAAGACAGGAGTATCAGAAGATTACTATCTGAAAAGAGGTTGGATATACAGAGACACAGACCCCTGAGGATGCTAATAGAGTGTGGATGAAGCCATAGTGAAGACAGACAAAGTGCAGACAGCATAGACATTGAAGCAAATAAAAAAGATCCTTCATTGTACTGGGTACCAGGCACAAGCAGGCACAGAAATCATTGTAGGGCTTCTAAATGAAGATCTTGCTGAAGACGCCATCTTGGACCACGTCTGTTTTGGATGATTGAAGCCTCATCCCTCCATTCTCCCTAGGTAACTTGACCTTACCTGCAAGACCCTGCCCATTCCTGGGAGGGGTCTTGGAAAAGGTAGATAAGGCCTTTGACCCAGGGGATTAGGGTGCTTTTGGTCTTTGGCCAGCATGGAGGTCAAAGGGAAGATGGCTGAAAGGAGTTAAGATGCAGGGCAAGCTAAGAATAGCAAATGCTGGGGCTGGAGAGATAGCATGGAGGTAAGGCGTTTGCCTTTCATGCAGGAGGTCATCGGTTCGAATCCCAGCGTCCCATATGGTCCCCCGTGCCTGCCAGGAGCAATTTCTGAGCATGAAGCCAGGAGTAACCCCTGAGCACTGCCGGGTGTGACCCAAAAACTACCAAAAAAAAAAAAAAAAAAAACAAGAATAGCAAATGCTTAAAAGGTTATGATATAGGCCACACATGTGGTGGATAGGGCATGAATAAAGTTGATGCTTCCTGATGCCTGTCTCTGGATGAGTAATTCCGCCGTTCACCTAAACCTGGGACCCTCCAGCTGAATGGGGATTGTGGAGCCACGTGGCCTGGGATGGCAGAGAAAAATCCCTCCATCCATCCACCTCCATCCAGCACCATCATTAATTATTTAATGCTACAGATGATGATCTCAGTGGTTTTCTCCATCATATCTCAGAATATAAATGCTGTTTTATTTGTACAAAAGAAGGGGTGGAAAGATATTAAAGGGGCAAAGGAGCATGCCTTGTATGAGAACAAGTGCAATTTAGTTCCCAGAAATACATGGTTCCCTACCTTAACTGCATTGCCCTGGAAGCCCTCAATCATTGCCCAGGTGTAGTCTTCTGTGGATGCCCCATATTTCAGAAGCCAAGGGCAAACAATGGACTAACTGTCTGCTCATAGGTGGTCTATTTTTGTCTATGGGAGGAGCCAAGGTCTTACACTGTTAGAATAATTATAAAGGCTAGATCCTTTCTAATAAGTATGAATAATGTCAGAACATTAGGGCTGGGTTAAAAAAAAAAGAACATTAGGGCCTTATTTTATGCCTGGTGATAAGGGCTTTAATTTATTAATTAGATCATGTCAAAAACTCTCTAGGATGTGACTACTGATTTATTCCATTTACAGTTCAGGAAACTGAGTCCTAAGTTTCTATGACCATGTGTTCCATAATCCAAGGTGACAAGTGATGTAGGTGGGACCGGCCCTTTCCCATGTACTGCTTGCCCCAAATCCAATAGATTAATAGGAGACAAATAGTTCTAGTTCTGATGTATATTATAACTTAAGTTCAACATAGTGGATTATGCATGTGAAGAGAAAAATCTATTTCAAATTTCTTACTATAACAATGATATGATATTGCTGGCAGTTGAAAAACAACTTAAATTATACAGATGAGATCAAGGTTTTGTGTGATTGTGTTATTCTTACAATAGACATAAATATAAAATATCACAGAACTATTAATGGCTAATGGATTTATGATTAATGCTGACCCTTTAAAATACGGTCACTCCGAAAAAGCCCCAGCCAACCATTAGTAGTAATTCTTTATGACTTACTGTGATTATACACTAGGCTCAAAATTTCTACATTTAATTTTCTTTTTCTTTTTTTTTTTTTTTTTTTTTTTGGTTTTTGGGCCACACCCTGTGACGCTCAGGGGTTGCTCCTGGCTATGCGCTCAGAAGTTGCTCCTGGCTTCTTGGGGGACCATATGGGACGCCGGGGGATCGAACCGCGGTCCGTCCTAGGCTAGCGCAGGCAAGGCAGGCACCTTACCTCCAGCGCCACCGCCCGGCCCCAATTTTATTTTTCTTTAGAGGCTTCACTCAGCAGTGCTCAGAGGATCACTCATGGTGATTGCCAGGGTCAGTGGTGCAGTGGAATGACCTGTAGGCACTTAGGAGTAGCAGAGCTACCTGGTATGTTGTTTGAAGGCATGTGGTACCAGGGGTTAAATTCAAAGCATTGTACTTGGTAGGTTTGGATTGCACCACATAAGACACATCCTTGGTCCTCTTTGCAGACATTTTGAGCTCTCTCTGCAAATGACAGAGTTCCATTTAATTAACTTAAAATAGACTTTTGGGTTTATTTTCCATAGATTCCTGCTCTTTGCCCACCATAGATAGCTTCTCCAACTAGCAACTAACTCCATCAGCAGAGTAGATGCTACAGCTAATAAACCTGCATCATTATTACCCAAACTCTGTACTTCGTACTTGGACTCTTTGGGTTCTCTAAGCACTTTGGGTATTGACAACTATACCTGTCATTATGGCATCAGAATTTTCTCCCTTCCCATAAAATCCTTTTGCTATTCAACCTTTCTTCTCCTTAGCCCATAGAAACAATGATTATTTTACTCTCTGCTGTTTCATCTTTTCCAGAGTGTTATACAGTTGCAATCATATTATTTGTCATGGTTTCCAATTGCTTCTTTCACTAAGTTACATACACTTTAAGGTTCGTTCATGCTGTTCCATGGCCAGATGTATCATGGTTTATTCGTTCTCTTACTAAAGACTATCTCATTTGTTTCCATATTTTGTCAATTCTTAATAAAGTCACTACAAGCATACGTCCACAGGTTTGGGTGTGGACATGAATTTTGGATACATTTGGGTAAATACCGAGGAGTCTAAAAGCCAGATTTGTGAATTTAGAGCAGAGAGTCACTGTTTCTAAGGGACACACCTGCTTTGGGGTGAAGGTAGTGGCTTCTGGTCATCTTAGTCTGCCTTTTCAGGCAGCAGTTCCTATCCTAGGAACAGGGCCCTGCACTTTTAGGGTACCACCTTGGGGCAGGACTTCTACGCTCAGGGAGGGTCTTGGAGGAATAAGTCACTAAGTCAATAAGTCAATAAGACTTGGAGAATAAGTCTCCTGCAATTCAGTCTGCAGTATACTGGGACCACAAAGAGGTTTGAATGGTTAAGGTTGTTCTCCAGCATGAGCAAGCTAAGAGAACCTTTTAATAGAAATGAAAAGGAGGGCCAGAGCAATAGATGATACAGCTTGTAGGGCACTTGTCTTGCATATGGCCATCCTGAGTTTGATTTCTGGAACTGTATATGGTCCCTAAGCACTATTAGAGTGAATGATCCTTGAATGCAGAGTCAGGAGTAACCCCTGAACATCATCTGGAGTGGCCCCCAAATAATGACAATGATAGAGAGTTGGAGCATTAGCACAGCATTAGGGCATTTGCCTTGCACGCAGCCGACCCGGATGGATCTGGGGTTGATTCCCCTGAGCTTGCCAGTACCAATTTCTGAGTGCAAAGCCAAGAGTAACCCCTGAGTGCCACCAAGTGTGGCCAAAAAAATAAAGACAATTATAACAGCAAAGAATCAAAGATAAGGACCAGGAAACTGGTCCCTTGTAGGAAGCTTACTTTGATGGGGTAGAGGGAAGAGGTCAGGTCACTAGGACAATGAGAGAGAAAAGTGGTCACGCTGGATAAAGACTGGGGGCTGAAGGAGGTAACGTGATATGCATGATACCTTATCAGTAATAGTATTGTAAATCACAGTACCTAAAAGAAGTCAGAGGGAGGAAAAAAGTTTGTGCTATAAAGGCAGGCTGGGGAGCAGAAGGGAAATAGTACCTGGGTGCAGGAAAATGGATACTAGTGAATGAATTGGTGTTGGAACAGTGTATGCCTGAAACTCAGTCATGAATAGCTTTATAACTTATAGTGACTCAATTAAAAAATGAGAAACTGGGGCCAGAGAGATAGCACAGCAGTAGGGCATTTGCCTTGCTTGTGGCCGACCCAGAAGGAAGTCAGTTAAATTCCCAAATCCCATATGGTCCCCCAGCCTACCAGGGACGATTTCTGACTGCAGAGCCAGAAGTAACCCCTGAATGTTGCGAGTATGACCCAAACACCAATCAATGAATCAATCAATGAATCAATAAATAAATAAAGTTAAAAAAACGAGAACCTTAGTTTTCTACAAATGCTTAGAACTGACCTCTGCACACTGTCTAGATGAACCTGGGCATGGATTCATCCCCGGCCCTCAGAAGGGACTTAGATTTTTCTCCTCTGGAGATTCTGAGCATAGAGCAGCCATGCTGAATAGTGACAGGGAGATATGGTACCTGTGAAGTAAGTATATATATATATATATATATATATATATATATATATATATATATGTTTTTTGCAACTGGATATAGCATCAGTAGAAAACAAATACAGCACTCATAATACATATATATCTGAAATGTATATGAAATATATATACTATATATCTGAAATATAAACTAAAGTCACAACCACATTTTCCAATGATTTTCTATCATATTTAAAGTGAAATTCCACCTTTTTTTGGTCTTTTTGGGTCATACCTGCTGTGTTCAGGTGATACTTCCTGACTCTGCACTCAGTAAACTCCTGGTGGGCAAAGGGGGCCATAAGAGATGCTGGGGGAGTCAAACCCAGGTTGGCTGTGGGCAAGACAAGCACCTTGCCCACTGTACTATTGCCCTGGCCCTGAAATTCTAATGTTAGGATCTAAAGTTTGATTTAGAATTAACTGTACCTAGCTTTGCTATGAACCTAAGTACAGCCATGACAGGCTCAAGTTTTTTTTTTATTTAACCAACTTTATTACATACATGATTGTATTTGGGTTTCAGTCATGTAAAGAACACCACCCATCACCAGTGCAACATTCCCGTCACCAATGTCCCAAATGTCCCTCCTCCCCACCCAACCCCCGCCTGTGATCTAGACAGGCTTTCTATTTCCCTCATACATTCTCATTATTAGGATAGTTCAAAACGTAGTTATTTCTCTAACTAAACTCATCCCTGTTTGCGGTGAGCTTCATGAGGTGAGCTGTAACTTCCAGCTTTTTTCTCTTTTGTGCCTGAAAATTATTATTGTAAAAATGTCTTTCACTTTTCTTAAAATCCATAGATGAGTGAGACCATTCTGCATCTTTCTCTCTCTCTCTCTCTGACTTATTTCATTCAGCATAATAGATTCCATGTACATCCATGTATAGGAAAATTTCATGACTTCATCTCTCCTGACAGCTGCATAATATTCCATTGTGTATATGTACCACAGTTTCTTTAGCCATTCATCTGTTGAAGGGTATCTTGGCTGTTTACAGAGTCTTGCTATAGTAAATAGTGCTGCAATGAATATAGGTGTAAGGAAGGGATTTTTGTGTTGTATTTTTGTGTTCCTAGGGTATAGTCCTAGGAGTGGTATAGCTGGGTTGTATGAGAGCTCGATTTCCAGGTTTTGGAGGAATCTCCATATTGCTATCCATAAAGGTTGAACTAGATGGCATTCCCACCAGCAGTGGATAAGAGTTCCTTTCTCTCCACATCCCCGCCAACACTGCTTGTTCTCATTCTTTGTGATGTGTGACAGGCTCAAGTTTTAAGAAACAAAGACTAGGCCAGAACAGCCAGTTTCAGAAACTTCGAGAGCATGTACCAAAACAGATAAATTAGCAATAACCAGGGACCTGTGGGTAGAAAAGGTCACGGGTGCCCTGTGGGTGCTTGAGCTCCTTTTCTACTACTTCAGCTTACGCAGACCCGAAAAACACAATAATAACATAATATTTCACTCTAGATATCAAGCCATAAGAGGAAACACTAGACAACAGCCAAACAACTTAAAGATTAACGGATGGTTTGAAGCCTTTGTAACCCAATAAAAGGAGCCTGAGAGCACAGTAAGTGGCCTTAGAGGGGCGACCCCAGCAAGCTGGTAAATAGACTCCCATGCCTTATTGGAGTGCTGTTCGTGTCCTTGGTGGTCTTTGTGGGCTGGCCCTTGAATTCAGACCTTACTCTAACTTTATTGTGGTTTGACTCCTAGCAGCTACTCTCTCCCTTCCCAAGTTCTTTATCTGACCATAGTGGTCCCCAACTACCACACAACAGAAACCTCTTCCCTCCCTGAGCATCCTGACCACCTCCCTTCCATCAAATTATAGTTGTATCTCAGAGTAGACTTCTGAGCACCTAAAACCATGAAATCACCCAATTTCACTCTATCACAGCATCTGAACATCTTACCATTCTTTAAACATTTGACAATTTTTCTATTTTTCTTACCCGTTGTCTGTATTCTTCACTACAACGTAGGTTCAATGAGAATATGAAAATATTTTTTAGTGTGTGGGAGCACACCCAGCCTTGCTGAAGGCTCTGTTGGCTGTCTGCAAGACCCTTTATATCACTCTGGCCCTGAAAGTTTTCAGTTTTGAAACTAATGTGTCCCCTAATCCCTGCAGGTTTAAAAAACTACCATTTTAGGAGTGAGTGAGAAAAATAGAATGCTTGTTTTGAAGACAGACGGGAGGTGGGGGAGGAGGGAGATAGGAAGGCATTGGTGATGGAAAGGTTGCACTGGTGAAGGAAGGGATATTTTTTTTGGGGGGGGCATCACATCCAGTGACGCTTAGGGGCTACTCCTGGCTATGGACTCAGAAATCGCCCCTGGCTTGAGGGACCATATGGGAAGTCGGGAGATCGAACTGAAGTCTGTCCTAGGTTAGTTCGTGCTAGACAAATGCTCTATCGCTTGTGCTCTGGTCCCAATATGGGTTCTTTTTTTTTTTTTTTTCTTTCTTTCTTTGTTTTTTTTTTTTTTTTTGGGGGGGGGGTCACACCCTGCAGCTCTCAGGGGTTACTCCTGGCTCTACGCTCAGATATTACTCCTGGCAGACTTGGGGGACCATCTCATATGGGATACCAACATTTAAACCACCATCCTTCTGCATGCAAGGCAAATGCCCCACCTCCATGCTATCTCTCTGGCACAAGGGGGGTTCTTTTTTTTTTTTGGTTTGGTTTTTGGGTCACACCTGGCAGCGCTCAGGGGTTACTCCTGGCTCTACTCTCAGAAATCACTCCTGGCAGGCTCGGGGGACCATATGGGATGCCGGGATTCAAACTGGCCATCCTTCTGCATGCAAGGCATGCAAGGCATGCAAGGCATGCAAGGCAAATGCCTTACCTCCATGCTATCTCTCTGGCTCTGGGGGGGGGCTGTCTTTTTTCTAGCTGAAACTCAACTACAAACATATTTGTGATCATGGTGCTTAAATACATACATTAATAAGAAAAAATAAATCTGATAAACATAAAAACCTATCATTTTCATCTTTATAATAGATTAAAGCTCACCTAAAGGTCTAAAATAAAGTTAGTAAATTTCTTTAATGGCTTATGACAATTGGAATAGAGTTTTCTGTAACCTTCAACATGGAACTTCCCAGCTAGTTCAGTCTTTTCCACAGAGAATTTTTTATAGCCTTTTCTAGAACATGTCATGACCATTTCTAGGCTCTTTCTCATCTGTATTTCATCATAGGATCTTCTCTATCTACAGGTTCCACCCATCAGAGCAGGTGACAAGTTACTTCCTCCAGAAGGAATTCTGAGCTGAATGATGAACATTGGGAAGGCTTTGTCTGTAACCAACCAAGCTATTAAACATACAATTATTCTGAAGCACTTTCTAAATGTTTTTGAATTTAATAACTCTGAATTACAAGGTTATTCATGATTTAGTTTCAGATATACTATGTTTCATCATCAAGCCCTGAATGTCTACTAGCCTCTATCAATGTCCACAAATTTCCCTTCTTCCCCTTAGCCTGCCTCTCTGGCAACACTCTTCTTTTTTCTTTTTTTTCTTTCTTTTCTTCCCTTTTAGACTCTGTGATTTACAATACTGTTACTCGTAGGGTGTCAGGCATATCACTTTATTATTTCCTTTCAGCACCCATTTAACACTTAATTATTTTCTTGGTTTACAATTAATAATGGTTTCTCACAAACTTAATCCCAACACCACATCACCACTGAGTATAACCATCTCTCTCCCTCAAGACCTCCTCTCTGCATAATAGACAGAAATCTGTTCGCAAAAGAGATCTAAGTTATACAGCGTAGGTCTCCCAATAGTGCTCTTGCCTATTTTTACTACACTATTGTCAATAATTCCAAAATGTTTCCCTAGCTAGGGAGAGTGAATCTAGGGTGATATCAGGTGTATTTTTTTTTAAAACATTAACAGCCAAGAATGCTAAATGAGTACAACTTATATAAATAATCTTAATAGCAATGACATGAGAGATAATTGTTCACAGGTGTCATTTCCTGGGGAAAACACATCCACCTTTTCTTGCAAGAGAAAATGCTAATAGTTTCATTAAATTTATGAGTCTTAATTAGCATACTGCTGTTCTAATTACTGTGCTAGTGCTGAAATCATGTTCCTTCACTCCTTACCTCTCTTAAGCAGATTCGTACACAATCACACTTCTGTTTCTTTATGAATATGAGCATCTTGGCAAGGCTTTGACATTTATTTTCAACAATGATGCTGTGTCTTCCAAAAGTCTGTTTCTGTGGTTCCTCTGTCTTACACTCTCTCCTTTTGCTCTCTCTCTGATGATGTTAATCCACACTTCAGAGATTAATGGAAAGTCAATTTTCTTATATAAAATTTTTGTTGTTGTTGTTGTTGTTTGGGTCACACCCAGCAGCACTCAGGGGTTACTCCTGGCTCTACGCTCAGAAATCGCTCCTGGCAGGCTCAGGGGACCATATGGGATGCCAGGATTCGAACCACCATCCTTCTGCATGCCTTACCTCCATGCTATCTCTCCAGCCCCTTATACATGTTTTGTTAATCTTCTTCCAAGTCTCCAAAGTTATGTTTTCTTTAGTCATATTTTTCTACTGTGGGGAAATTTCACAAAAGTGACAGGGCTTTTAGTGTCTAACTCATAGGACTTGTAGGTTTCTCGACATTCTAATTTTAATGATTATATCTTGAAACTTCTACCTGTTATACTTGATATATGCAAAGTATTAGATCAGTACTTGAAATGTTATGTTACTAATCCACTTGGTGACCAAATAAATATTATTAGTAAGCATCCTTTTATCAAAAAAGAAATAAGCTAAAAGAGTATAAGGAGCTTGCCAAGAGACAAAAGGCTCTTTCTCTTTCCTCTTATTTCCTTATTGAGACACTTCAGTTATTTAGAGGATAAATTAAAATATCACATGATCCTTTCTTTTCCATCAATTCCCCCAACTAAGTTTTTCTTTGAGTATTTTCTTCTACTTTATTATCCAGTTGGACAGTAGTCTCTTTAGCTGTGTCTAATTTGCTACTTAACTCATCACTGAGTACTTAATTTATTACATCTTTCTAGAATTTCCATTACTCTTGTCCATAGTATCAATTTGCCTAATAGATAATCTGTATTGGCACTTAATAATAATAATATAATATTTTTGAAATATATGGTAAATAACCCATTATCTGATTAGACTAAGGCTAGTGAGGCTAGTCAGTTTTGTGAGTCCTGCTTTTATTAGGCTTGGATGTTTCTGATTGCTACCATTGTCTACACAAAGCTTTAGACCATTGAGATCATGGGTAAAGTTAATATCTTTAGCAGATTTTCATTTGCTTTTAATTAGAGTAAGTTATAACTTTCTGTGGCAGCAATTGAGTTTCTAGCAGAGGGGTTCATTGAAGTCTCTCCTTTCTGGCTGTACCCCTCTTCCAGTGTCTTCTCAGTACCGTGTTAATTTTGTAATTTGTTCAGCTCTTGTCATTTACCTAATGTTCTCTGCTTATCCATTCCTGTCGTAGAAAATTAGTAGAAAATTTCTTGGGGTGTCCTTTCTCTTCTTTGGTGCCCTACCCTTGCAACTACTGCCAAATTCTAGACACTTTAGCAACCATAAAGAGAAATCCGTTTCTTCTATAAAACTGCCATTCTCTGTCTAAACTTCATTTCCCTGTGCCATCATTTGAAAAGGCTCTAAGGGAGAAAGCTTTCTTTCTTTTTCTGCCTGTATTAGTTACTATCAGAAGTTTTAGCCAGACCATTGTGTTTAGGTTTGTTTTAGGGTCACACCAGCAGTGTTCAGGGCTTACTCCTGGTTTAGCACTGAGTGTTCACACCTGGTAGTGCTTGGGGACTATCTCGGATGCCAAAGATTGAACTCAGGTTAGCTCTATGCAAGGCAAGTGCCCTCCTCATTGTCCTACTAGCTCTTTGCCCTCTCTCATTTTCTTTCTAACCTATCTGTGCAAGGTAAAATTCAAAGATGGGTCCTTCTGGTGGACACACACTATATAAGTCAATCCCCTATAGTAGGAATAAGATGAATATCACTCTCATGATTCTGTGAGGTTATAATATGTTAAAGGTGAAGAAATTTTGACTGAATTCAGGCCCCAAATTAATTGGTTGACATAAGTGAAGATTATATAATTTAAAAAATGGGCCAGGCCTACGCAAGTCCTTTAAGAAAATAACGAGATTTTTTTTTTCTTGGAAAAATTCACTTTTGACATTCAAGAGCAATGTTGCAAATTGCCAATGGACAGGATTGTCCTTAGGAACTAAAGACCTTACTCCTACAATCATAATCAACTGACTTGTATTTGCATCTGCCTGGAAGAGAACTATATACGCTATTTTATTGGCCTTTTAAAAAATATCAGCTTTCGGGAATTTATTTATTGTATTTTCCTAGTTGACCCATTTTAGTTTTTATCCTTCTAATATTTGCCTTCCTTGTTTCCTGTTTTGCTTTGTTGGTTCTAACTTTTCTTTTTCCATTACAAAAATATTCCAAGTCAGGGGCCAGAATGATAGCTCAGTGGTAGGGTGTTTGCCTTGCATGCTGCTGACCTGGGACAGATCTGGTTTTGATCCCCAGCATTCCTATATGGTCCCCTGAGCCTGCCAGGAGTGATTTCTGAGCACACAGCCAAGAGCAACCCCTCACTGCCAGCTGTGGCTCAAAACAACAACAAAAATTTAAGTCAGTTTAAATTATACTAACTGGTGGACAATGTTGTCTCATTGATATTGTTAGGAAACATTTTTATGCTTATGTAAGCTCTGTACATACTATCTGCAACTGAGTATATATTCTACAAGATAAATTACTTGAGAACTGGTCTACAAAATTGGGTTAACTTGGGTGGGGTGATGGGGATGGAGTAGTAGATGCTGAGGGGTGAGTCACTGCTGGAAGATGTGATGTGGTATTGGGACATTGTATGCATAAAACCCTATCATTAATTATGCTGCAAATCATGATGTCTAAATTTTAAAAAATATGAATTTTAAAACTAGTAACGCTAAAATCACAACTGAAAACAGTCCTTTAAAGTCCATAATGTTTAACTGTTGGAAACGGGGAACAAGAATAGAGGTGTCAGCTTTCAAGGACTCTGTAAGAACATGGTTTTCAAAATGTAGCTCATAATAAAAAAAATACATTATATACAGAATGCAAGCAAGTTAAAACCTGCATGCATAACTGAAACAAACATTTTCCAAAGCATTAACTACATTTACCATATGGACTCTCTCTTCCTTCCTTTTGTTCAATGTTCTCCCCACTCCTTACCTTTTCTCCACACTTCTCTTGCTCTTATGTTGGTTGAAACTCAATAAACTGATTTTCCATTATTCTATAGTTCTATATGCATCTTGAAAAATAAACTTAAATGAAAACTCCTAATACTGAATTAATGAAAATAGCTTCATATGAGTTTCAAATACCTCTTTTGAAAGAAGTGGCAGACAAAAAACATTTAACCGGCATTGTGCTTTATGTCACAAGTAAAATAATTGCACATAAAATATACGTAATAGTTAAGTGTAAGTAGATATTTGAACTGTGTCAGTCCCATAGACTCACTCTTTTTTTTTTTGGTTTTTGGACCACACCCGGCGATGCTCAGGGGTTACTCCTGGCTGTCTGCTCAGAAATAGCTCCTGGCAGGCACAGGGGACCATATGGGACACCGGGATTCGAACCAACCACCTTTGGTCCTGGATCGGCTGCTTGCAAGGCAAACACTGCTGTGCTATCTCTCCGGGCCCCATAGAGTCACTCTTTTTTGAAAGAGTTGTAAACTGAGCCATGAAAGATCATAAGATTTGAGGGTCCAGGGTTCAGGTCCCTGTTTGGGCACTAGTTGTAAAGTCACCCCATGTACTATATTTCCAACCCCAGGGTTACACATGAAATAATCTAGACCAGGCTGAGGATGAAACACATGTAGTCTGGCAATCTTCTACCTTGTATAGAGAGCTAGCTGTCTGTCAGAACTGTCATTTTTATTGAGTAAAGAGACCACCCCCAGGTGAGGGAGTAAGAACTGAGTAAAATCAAATAGCTCAGGCTATTCTGAGCCTGTACTGATCAGGTTTACATATAAGACAATCTTTTGGGTAAAACAAACTTATAAACAAACAGATACAAAGAAACCAGGGAAGATCTTTGTTTTGGGTAAAACACGGTATAATCTAACAGGGTACACCAGCCTATGCAGCAGAAAGCTGGCCATCTTGGGAGGAGAAAGTGGGTCAAGCCCCTGCCCTGCCAAAATCATGCCTGCTGCCTCCATCACCCAAAATTATCATTTTCCCACTGGTCCTGCCTTATCACCGCTCTATGATTCCCTTTAAGGACACTGATCTGACCACACTTCAGGTAAACTGGTTTGGGGGTTAATATCACCAGTGCTTTTGAACAAGTGTGGGCACCCTCTTTCCATATCTTCCTTCTTCACCCCTAAAATTCACAGTATCAGTAATAATGATTTGAATTTCTGGACAACTTAATTTGTTTGATGTTCTCATCCCTATGGAATACACCAATTTTTTTTCTTTGGTTTTTGGGCCACACCCAGTGACGCTCAGGGGTTACTCCTGGCTATGCGCTCAGAAGTCGCTCCTGGCTTGGGGGACCATATGGGACTCTGGGGGATCGAACCGTGGTCTATCCAAGGCTAGCGCAGGCAAGGCAGGCACCTTACCTCTCGCACCACTGCGCTGGCCCCGGAACACACCAATTTAACAGAATTGACAGCTAATAAAAGCTTACTAAACCTTCTGCCATTCTATTCATGACTTCACTGGAGTTATAATAGTTTTCATAAATGTGCTTGCTACGGTATTTTTTTTCTTTCTATTTTTAAACTGTCTTATCTTCCTTTTTCTTTTATTCTTTCTATATTTTTACCCCAATAACTGCTTTCACTTATCTGGAAACAAATGTATTATGGTCAGCTATGTGATGCATTTTCTTTAAATAAAGTTAAAAAATAAAATAATGGGGGCAGGATAGCATGGAGGTAGGGCGTTTGCCTTGCATGCAGGACGTTGGTTCGAATCCTGGCATCCCATATGGTCCCCCAAATCTGCCAGGGACGATTTCTGAGCATAGAGCCAAGAGTAACCCCTGTGCGCTGCCGGGTGTGAGCCAAAAACAAAAACAAAACAAAACAAAAAAGAATAAAGTTAAATGTAAGCATCTTAATGGTGCACTTATAGAGTTAAAAAAATTAGGTAGAGAATGTTGGAGACTTTATTGCCAGGTCCTTCCAGCTGGAAATATTTCAATCTCATATAATTTCTGATGAAATTTCAGAACTTTTTTGGTGAGTACCTCCCAACAGGATTTGGGGGCTACTCATGATGATAATGAACTGGGTTGGCAGTTCAAGGCAAGGGCTCAAGGGCATGGCGCTGCTCAGATGCCATGGTGCCTAGGACCACGAGGGCTTCCTCTGGTGTCAAACCTGATGAAGCTGAGGTTCTCTAAGGCAATACTTGCTGGTGTCCAGAAGATCAAATGGGGCCAGGGAGTGAACTCATGTTAAGCATGTGATACACCCTAACTACTACACTATATTTTAGTATCTACTTTTGAGTAATATTTTTATTCAGACACTCTTAGCAAAATACAGACTGCCACCCATCTTTCTGAATTACTGCAGGTTAAAAATTCAATCAAGAAGCAGAAACAATTTCAAAGTTCAAATCAAACAGCTTTATGTCTCTGTGTACAATTCTGCCTAAAGCTTAAGGTTCTATTGAACCAAATTCAATGGAAGGAACAAAACTTTTTTAATTGAGCAAGTATTATTAAACTTTGTCACATCTATCTGTAGTGACCATACTTTTAGCACATATTGACTATATGTTCCTTGGTTTTTAACTGTCAAAGAAATGCAGAAAATACATTTTGTGCAATTTGAAAGAGCTTTATTTAAGTAATACAATCTCCATACAATCAGTACAACAAATTATAAAAGCTCTTTGTAAGATCTGCCCTTAGGATGTTAAATACAGAAAATCAGTTGCCACAAGAAAGTAAGCTACTCTCACTGTAAAAGCCTTTCCTCATAAACAGACAAGCCTCTCTTCCAGGCCCAAAGATTGTCATATATAAAGAATTTGGGAGCATATTAACCAAGATACATGATCCAAGAACATTTAAATCTTCCATAAATGCCAAAGCTTAAATACAACTTAAGACATGAAATACTTAATTAATTTTTGGCCACACCTAATGGTGCTCAGAGATTACTCCCTGGCTCTGCACTCAGGAATCACTCCTGGCAGGTTCAGGGGACCATATGGGCTATTGGGAATCGAACCTGGGTCAGCTGTGTGTAAGGCAAACGCCCTACCTAGTGTGCTATTGTTTTGGTCCCCAAACATGAAATGCTTCAATGTCAGTTAGATTTGGGTCAAAGATCTGATAAATTTGTTTATCTTATACAAAGTCCATGTGGAATCAGATATGTCTTGTTGTGAAGATCCAAACCAGATAAAGTGATCTACATGTTCTTTTTATCATACACACACACTTAAATTTAATCAAAGTTAAAAAAATAATTACCGACCCCACCGGAGCCACGGGGTGAAGCGAGAATGCCATGTGGATTTTTATTGATTTTAATTGAATTTAATTCTAATTCTTTTTACTAACCTTGGGACACCTGGCAAACAATAGAAATGGAATATCAACTCTTGGGGCCAGCGAGGTGGCGCTAGAGGGTGAAGCGAGAATGCCATGTGGATTTTTATTGATTTTATTGATTTTAATTGAATTGACACCTGGCAAACAATAGAAATGGGATAGCAACTCTTGGGGCTGGCGAGGTGGCGCTAGAGACCCTGAAATTTTGGAACTTCTCTGGCAGTTGTGTTTCCTTGCCAGCTCAAGAATGCCCCTTGGATTTCACCTCTCACCGCCCTGTGACCCAACTCTTCCCCTTCAGACTCAGGGGAGGGCTCTTGGCCAGGCCCTTTAAAATCTGAAATAAACTACAGGAACAAATTAGAAAAAAAAAATTTTTTTTTCAAGGAAACAATAATTTTCAAGGGAACAATAATTTTGCTCCTGACTAACATATCTGAAATAAATTTTGATTTTTAAAATAAGTTTATAATTAAATGACTTAAACTTTTCTGTTAGAACTTCTATTAACTGGGGCCAGAGAGATAGCACCGCAGTAAGGCGTTTGCCTTGCATGTGGAAGGTCGCTGGTTCGAATCCCGGCATCCCATATTGTCCCCCAAGCCTGCTGGGGCTGATTTCTGAGCATAGAGCCAGGAATAACCCCTGAGCATTGCCGGGTGTGACCTAAAAACAAAAACAAAACAAAAAACAAAAACAACAACAAAAAAGAACTTCTATTAACCACTGTGATCAGTATCAGTAGTTGAACATTTCATAAAGCAAGAAGGGACTCATCATTTTAAATATTTATTTATATACTCATTTACTAATCCTGATAGAAAGCCAAGATCTTTCCCTTGAGTAAGGTCTCATGCCAATAACATGATAGGGAAATTTTTTGGTACCTCCTGATCAGTCTAGTTTAAATGAAAAAAAAAAATCTTAGCTCAAAAGTTTTCTTGATTTTGTTTTCCCAATATTTTACAATTTTCCTACACATTCTATTTCTGCTGTTACAATTCATCCCTTATCAAATCTTTCTAAAGAAATCAAAGTTAATTTTAATAGAAATATTTTCATATCTATATTTCCTAAATTTGTGCTCACTTGGCTACTGACAGTAAGCAGCAACACTCAGAGAAATTTGGTGTTCAGAACTCAAGATAGGGAACACAGGTGAGAAAATGCCAAGGAGGAAGCCTGAGGCTGGGACTGAGGGAAGCAGTCAACTTACAAGAGGGATGGAGATGTTCAAGGGATCTGGTGACTCAGGTAAGCAGAAATTCATTAAGAGCACTTATTTTACTTAAGAGGTTCTTTTAAATTCTAACTCTGGAGTAAAATGGAGTTATCTGATCCCTCAAAATAGCCACAGTTGTGGCTACTGCCAAATACCAAAACAGTCTATAAGATCTGTGTGGCAGAAAGCTTAGGCCACGGGTCACCTGTTTTGGATGGTGAGAGTCAGTTGCCTTTTCAGACTTTCCTTCTCTGTACTCCATGAGAAGGTCCTAGAACAGACCACTGACGAGCACGAAAAATATCTAATGTGGTTCATTGAGAGATTTGGTCATCAGGAAATAAAAATGTCTACTATGCATGATCACAGTGTCTTGGAAAGAGACTTGTAAAATATTCAACCTTGCAAAATAGTTTTGGCACTTTAGATTTTTTTAAGCAAAGATTGAACACTAAATATTTTTGCAACAATGGCACCTAGACTATGAAAAAATAAAAAAGATCATGGTATTTTAAATATATGCCATTGATTGGTAAGGGTAAGCATAAAGATTTAAGTATATATTTCTTGTATTCCCAAGTGCTTAAATTAGTGCATACAGAACTATTTAAAATAACTGACATATATCTGAGAAGGTCACATAGGATTTAAAAACGAAGTGACCTACTTTGACATGTTGTACCTTACATGTGCTTGGTCTCGTCAGAGTAAGGCACTCTCTGAAGGAGGCACTGACCTGAGCTGTCAGCTACAGCAGCCAGGCAGCATGACTGTTTCAGTACAGTTTAGTGCTGATTAAAATGTTTCATTATTGTATTATCCTAAACTGCATTGGTCTCCAACCTTATTAAGGGATATGGGAAAGATATAATTCAGGAGTTTCAGTTGTATAATTTAATATCCCACCTACTATCAACATTTTTATTTTTGATAAAGGGTGAATTTCCTCGAGCCCAATATGCAGTGTAAATTTTTTTCTGAATGCTGATTAATAAGAAGTAACTGAAGAACAAATTATTTGAATATGTGATATATCCATCTTGATGTCTATGGTAATTTGCTTCAATGCAATGGCAAGGAGAAACATTTAAATCATTTCCAACTGGCAAGGATAGGGGAGAAAGTTAATTCCACTAGCCATCTTGAATTAAATTTACAATTTGCTTTTATCAGCAACTTTTACATGTCCTTTTCATTAGAAATTAATTATAAAATCAATTATCAAAAAAATTTTAAAGCAGATATACATAATCTGACTGTTTACAAATAAGCATGACTTAGAGGCACTTGGTTACCTTTAATAAGGAAAAAAATAACGCTACCAGGACCCTCACAGTAAGATTGGAGACCGTAAATCAAACTTGGTATGAAAATGCTCTCTGCCAAAAATACTGTATTAGTGAATTAGTTAAGATACAACATTTTAAAAATATCCAGACTTTGCAAGATTCTAGGCTGTAAAAAATACAAAGGCTAACAACAAAAGTTTATAAAATTTTGCAAACCCAGTAAATCTAAATAAGAAATAAGGTAAAGGATCTTACTTGCAGGATATACGTTAAATACCGTAGTATCAATAAGTTTTAAAATAATGGTAACAAATTCCACTTGCTATGTTACATTTCTATTCCTTTAAGACTTACAATATGGAACTTGTGACAGTTTTCTGTGTTCAGGATTCAAACATGCACACACATGCGTGTATACACATACTCATAACATGTGACAATATATAAGCGATCACATTATTTTTTGGACAAAACACAACACGAAAGTTTTAAGTACATACAAAGAGCTAACATGATTTTTTTTTACCATTAAAAGCAGGAAAACTGGAAAACATTATAAAAGTTTTCGGTGATAAAGGATTTTTAAAAGCCATCAACTGGTCTTCATTAAGACCAAGTGAAATAATACTAAAAAAATCCAATTATGTGCCCCTTTTATGCACTTCAACTATACCTGCCTTAAGTCAACTGAACATTATCTCAAGTCCTGATCAGGCTTTGCATTTCCAGCATAGTGGTGTTTAATCTACCCATGACATATTTATTGCTCTTCAGACCAACCAACTTCTTGATCACTCTTTGTGTGAGTAAAGTACATTTAAGCCAAAGACATTATAGACAAGACAAGATAGATACTTTCGAAGATGATAGTTGTGTAAACATCTGTAGAACTTATTCATATCACAGCTTTAAGGTACTGGCTGCTCAATTACATATGAAACATCTTTTGAGTTTGATGGACTTTTTTATGTATCAAAAATAGAGATTGAACAGAAAGCTTGTCACTTGTTTCTAGTGAGCTTGTAAACATGGAATGTTTTGTTCTGAAAGACTCTAGTGAAGTATGCTAGGTAAGGAGGCAGGTTTCTTTTGACCTCTTCGCAGAACCGTGGGTGACCTGCGAGTTTCAAATCAGGATCATTCTCTCCTGGACCATCCATCATCTAAAGCCAAAAGAAAAAAACAATTTGGTGAAGGGAGAATGTTGCAAATCAGCCCCTGATGAGGTTGACTGAAGGAGGGATGGAGGATGAGGCCTTTCTCCTCCAGCCTGGACCATGCTCTGTTACCCTGTTCAGCCGGTGGTTCTGAGGTGAATGCGGCGGGAAGAAAGCCAACAGGCAGGCAGGCTTCCGAAGAAAATAACTCTTTATTCCGTGAAGAGGCCAAAGCCAAAAGGCCTAAGAATAGGCCCCAGGAAAAAAGCCTTCCACAGACCCTTGCTTTTATGCCCCCGAATCAGGAACCACCCAATGGTGGGAGCAGATACCACCCAATGGTGGGAGCAGAATGTCAGGTCACACCCTAGGGTAGGGCACAATCACTGATCAGGGTAGGGTCAGTATCATAGTAATCTCATAAAAATGTTTACATACACAACAGGAGAACATCATAGTTGTGAGACAATAAAAACAGGAACAAGTGAGAGAGATGGTACAGTAGGTAGGGTGCTTGCTTTGCATGTGGCCAACCCAGGTTTGATCCCTGCCACTCTAAATGGTCCCATAACCCTATTAGAAGTGATCCTAGAGTGTAGAGTCAGGAGTAAGCTCTGAGCATCATGGGGTATGGCTCCCCCCAAAACAAAACAACAACAAAAAAGAACCACGCATTAAAACTTAGACCTTCTAATTCGTATTGTCCCCTTCAAAAGAATAAACCAGGGGCTGGTGCGGTGGCGCTAGAGGTAAGGTGTCTGCCTTGCCAGCACTAGCCGAGGACAGACCGCAGTTCGATCCCCCGGCGTCCCATGTGGTCCCCCAAGCCAGGAGTGACTTCTGAGCGTATAGCCAGGAGTAACCCCTGAGCATTACCAGATGTGGCCCAAAAACAAAAACAAACAAACAAACAAAAGAATGAATAAACCAAGGCTAAAGGAGCAAGTCAGTGTTAATCTTCAGTGCCAAAGCTAGCCAGAATTGGGCTCTCCAGAATCTTAGGGATTCACTATACTGTTTTACTAATTAAAAAAATGCAGGAGCCAGAGAGGTAGTACAGTGAGGAAGGCGCTTGCCTTGTCTGCGGTCAACCCAAGTTTGATCTCCAGCATCCCACATGGTCCTCTGAGCATGGTCAGAGAGATCTCTGAGCAGAGAGCCAGGAGTAACCCCAGAGCACCTCCAGTTATGTCCCCCTACCCAAAAGCAGAGAATCAGCAATCAAAGCAAATTCTCAAATTAGGTAATTCGATTAACAAGTTATTTACAAACCAAAACTAAGTGAATGCCTGGCTTTATCTAACCATATTCAAGAATTTTATAGTTGTTTAATTTTCCCTGTGCAAAAATCCTGATTCTTATATTCTTCTCTCTCCAGTTAAACTGAGGCATAATTGATAAATAAGAGTTATGCATTTAAAGTGGTGAAACTAAATACCTGTATGTGATAAAATGATTACCCCAATGAAGCTAGGGAGCACATCTGTAAGGTCAAAAGGACAATAAAAATAGAGAAATTATAAGTTTGGAAAGCCAACTTCCAAGTACAACAAAACAATGCTTGCACTAGTGTCCATTTGAAATACGCTGGGAAGGGGCCCGGAGAGATAGCACAGCGGTGTTTGCCTTGCAAGCAGCCGATCCAGGACCAAAGGTGGTTGGTTCGAATCCCGGTGTCCCATATGGTCCCCCGTGCCTGCCAGGAGCTATTTTTGAGCAGACAGCCAGGAGTAACCCCTGAGCACCGCCGGATGTGGCCCAAAAACCAAAAAAAAAAAAAAAAAAAAAAAGAAATACGCTGGGAATATATAAAACCGCTAAAGTCCACTTATGTAGGGCTGGAGAAGCAGTACAGCTGGAAAAGCACTTGCCTTGCAGGCTGCCAACTGAGTTTGAGAAGTGGTATCATGTATTGTCCCCTGAGCCCACAAGGAGTAATCTCTGAGCAACAGCCAGGTGCAGCCTCCAAACCAAACCAAACCAATAATTCTCAAATAAATAAAATAGTTATGCAAATCTTAATGAGGGAAACCGAATAAAGACAAAGCCACAGCTTGATGTGATACTTGGCATCCAGGACCTTCCTCTCATTCTAACCTGTGTGGCAGTCAGAAAAGCATCACTCTAAGAGTCTTCAAAAATGAGAGACAATTCCTAATATGTTTCCATACATCTCAAGTATCAAACTCTTAGTTTTGGGAGGGAAGGGTTTTGGCTACATAGAGCCTTGCTCAGGGCTTTCTCCTGGCTCTGCACTCAGGAATCATTCCTAGGAGGGCTCAGGGGCCATATAGGATGTGCGGGATCAAACTTGGGTTGGAGGAGTGCAAAGCAAGCGAGCACCCTACTCACTGTCCTATCAATCTGCCCCTTCCAATTTTAACACTAATCAGGTATAAGATGACACCCAGCAATTAACCCAAAACAAAGGCATTACCCCATCTTCCTCTTTCCCTGTAACTTCTTCGTGTGTGTGTGTGTGTGTGTGTGTGTGTGTGTGTGTGTGTGTGTGTTTGCTTTTTGGGCCACACCTGGTGACACTTAGGAATTACTCCTGGCTAAGCACTCGAAATTTGATCCTTACTTGGGGGACCATATGGGATGCCAGGGGATCAAACTACAGTCCATCCTAGTTTAGTGCATGCAAGGCAGGCAAATACCCTACTGTTTGCACCACCGTTCCAGCCCCTGTAACTTCTTCCTTTGGTATGTAAAAGCCCACCTGGATCTTACTCCACCCTACCTCACCTGGTGGGATGGGTATTAGTTTAATGAAGAAAGAAGCAGTGCTAGCTTTTGGCTCTGGCAGAGAGGCCATGAGGCAAAAAGCAGACTGACTATAATGACTCTTTCCTGACTGGCTTGGTTTATGAATCTTTCCCCCCCCATCCTGCTTCTTCAGACCCATCTGCGTGTGGGGGAAGAGTATGGTGCGTGGGTGATCTCACAACTCTGGGATTTTATTTTACACTCAGGGGTCAAGTGTATCTCTGTCTTCCGTGGCACTCGCTGGCATGTGCTTACATGTCCATTGGCTATGTCTAGTAGATCCCGCAGCCGGCAGCCCCGGTGGTGTCTCCGCTCATAGCAGATGCTGTCTTCCAGGATGACATAATCAGTACCAAAGGACCTTAGGAGAGCATGCACTTCCTCAGGAGACCTCTTGGCATATATCTGATAAACCTTCAAAATGAAATAAGAAGGAAATAAGGCAAAATAATGCTCAGATGCAGAGACTGACTCTAAGACTGAGATTCCTAGTTCCTGCTCTCCCTGAACCAACCTCTTCTGTTCTTGCAAACCTAAAAGGTGTGTGTGTGTGTGTGTATGCGCGTGTGTGTGTGTGTGTGTGTGTTCTCCAAAAAGACCATGCTGCTGCTTAGTCTTGGAAGAGGGCAATAGGTACACAAAAGCTACTGATTTTGATACCAAATAGCTTTGAAATTAAAATCTTAGGTCATGTTAGGAATCTATCTTCTTATCAGTAGGGGCAGTTATTTATGGGTAGTTCAGCAAGGTAAACAATGATTAAATCTCTAACTTAGTAAGGGGACCTTTAATCAAGCTTATTGGATTGTTGTTTGTTTTGGGGTTATACCATGCTGAGCTAAGGACTTATTCCTGGTACTTGGTTCAGGGGTCACTCCTGGCAGTGCTCAGGATGCCAGGATTAAATTGGGGTTAGCCACAGACCCAATAAAGGGATCTTTTCACTAGAAGTATTTATTAAGTGTCATGGTAGTTTTGAGAGACATATTTGAAAGAGGACTCCATTTCTGATAATGGTAGTTGGGGAGAAGGACCCTTGTGGGGGTCCCCAGCTAGACCAGAATCTACACGTCTCTTTCCCATCTCCTCACTTCTCCTTTCTGGAGCAAAAGCAGCTTTCAACATGCAATGGCAGTTCAGTAGAAGGTGACACCTTCCTGTTCACCATTGTCGTAAGCCTTTCTTACTTAAGACACAAATGTTCAGGGTCTTGGGCTTGGGCACTGGAAGAGGCTATGCTATATGCAGCATCAGAGGGTGTAACAGGAAGTGCTACTTCCTGGTTTTCTGACAATTTCTAGTGATAATGCTTCTGAGTTCAGGGACTGGGTTCTGAGAGCCCAGTTCAATACGTCTGTTCAGCTGGGTGAAACTGGGATGTCAGCTTCTTCCACTGCTGCAATAGGAGGTTACTCTAGACCAGCACCAGGTCTCAGACCAAAGACAACACATTTCAAAGGTCGTAACTGGGCACAGAAGGACTCCTTGAGCATTTGATATGTCCTTCTTTTACCTTTCTGAGTATAACCACCCTACTCCTTCCTGCAAAGATCTGGGTCTAGTGAGTCTTTGTTTCTCTCTCTAGTTAACCAAAGGGAACTATCTAGGTAAAAAAACAACAGGAGCTGGAGCAGTAGTACAGTAGGTAGGGCATTTGCCTTACTTATGACTGATCCTTGGTACCCCATAGGGTCCCCTGAATTTACCAGGAGTAATTCCTGAGTGCAGATCCAGGAGTAACCGCTGAACGCTACCAGGTGTGTCCCTCCAAACCAAAATACAACAGCAAAAAGAAAAACAGGACAATCAAAGAGTTTCCACATTAGGAACTGTTAAGTTCTAAGTTCAGATGATTCTCATATGTAACAGGGGAGTTAGTAAAAAAATATTTTTCTTAGATTAGTCAGATCTTACCCCAAATAAGTTTCTTTAACAAATGGTTTTAAGAAGTGACCCACAGGGAATGAAGTGATAGCACGTGCATATGGCACGTGCCTAACATGCGACAGACCCAGGTTCGATGCCCAGGACCCCATAGTCCTCTAAGCCTGCCAACAGTGATTCCTGAGTACAGAGCTAGGAGTAACCCTAGAGCACTGTTGGGTGTGGCCAAAAATGAAGTGACCCATATTTTTTAAAAGTGACCAATAAAAAATAACAGGAAACATTTGAAACCCCTTTAGAGAGAAAAGAAGCAGAAACTCTTTGGTATTATTGACTGGAATAGAAGTTGGTACACTCTATATGAAACATTACTTAATGGGGGCTAGAGACAGTACTACGGGTAGCTTGCCTTGCCTGTGGCTTGCCTGGTTCAAGCCCCAGAATCTTATATGGTTCCTAAAGCCTACCAGGAGTGATCCCTGCATATAGAGCCAGTCCTGAGCACCACCAGGTATGGCCCCAAATCAAACCAAACCAAAAGTCTACCTAGGGTCAGAAAAATAGTAAGGTGCTTGCATTGCAAGCAGCAACACTGGTTCAACCCTGGCACCACACAGGAGTGATCTCTGAGCACAGAGTAAGCCCTGAGCACTACCTGCCGGATGTTGCCCCAAAACCAACTCCCCCCACCAAATCCCTAAAAATTAACTACCTCAATGACAAATGAACCTTTGGCCAACACTTTCATACCTCTAATTTCACACCTATATAAATTTGTTTATAAAAAACAAGTTTGTTTATATAACTGTGAAACAGAGAAACTATCAAAGTGACTAAACAAAATATGCAACAGCCACATAAAAATATTAAGCAACTTTTGGGGCCAGAGCAATGGCGCAGCGGTAGGGCATTTGCCTTGCACGCGGCTGACCCAGGACGGACCTCAGTTTGATCCCCAGCATCCCATATGGTCTCCCAAGCCAGAAGCGATTTCTCAGCACAAAGCCAGGAGTAACCCCTGAGTGTTACCGGATATGCCCCCCCAAAAAAGTATTAAGCAATTTTTATAAATATCAAGGAAAATGTCAATGCACTAGAAAGTATTTGATATGGAATTATCTCTAAAATATATTAAGTGCCACAACAAGCAAAAGGTAGTATACGATTTCTTTGGTTAAGGGGGAAGGAAACAATTCAATTACCTGCATATGCCCACATTTATATTATCAGAGATAATAAAGTATAAATATTTATATGTATATTCATAAGATTCTATGTATTATTATTTGTATGTGCCTGAAATACTTGTGGAAGGGCACAGGAATCTGTGGTAATACCATTTACCTCCTGCGAGGAGACCCAGGAGGGAGGAAAAAGACAAGGGTAGGCAGGATTTTCTTCACTATTTATTTTTATTTTTATTTTTTGAATTTTGAGTCCTGTGGTTACATAATCTATTCACACACACACACACACTCTCTCTCTCTCTCTCTCTCTCTCTCTCTCTCTCTTTCAATCCATACTGCAAGGTGTTTAGTCTGTCCATCTTTTTCCTATCGACACTAGGATTATTAGCATGCACAGCAGGCCTCAGATGGATGTGGGTATACCCGGAGATAAGAACTAGAAGATTCTGCCTTAAGTTCTGCTTCTCTCTCCAAAAATACAAACAACATTATGCTCCGGTTTCAGTAAACACAGAAAAGCCAACATTGGTCCCCAGGTGGGCCCTTACCGCTTTGGTTCGCTCTCTCAAGCTGTTGTCTTCATAGTGTGGGTGGTTGGTTAAAGTCCTTCCTGTGCACAGTTTGACTCCGGCTAGCAACTGCATGCTTCCAGCAAATACAGCTTTTCTCGGTGTATGAGAGCTGTAAGATTTCAGGTCTGAATTAACACCACTGCTCAGTTTTTCTCAAAGGCCAACAGCAAAGACAGTATCACCCTCAGGATTCCTCAGCTACATTTAGGAGCTGCTAAGAATCAGAACTCACAAGAGGCTGGTTGGGTGTCTCTGATTTACACTCGAGCTATTGCACAAAAAGTTTACTTATCTGTTTTGACAATGTTGGGAAAATGCTAATTTACTGTTTTGATGGCTGTAGTCTAATAAAAAACTGTCTGAGGATGCAGATATCTCCCGAGTTTCTCTTTGAGGCGAAAAACCCCCAACTCTCTCCTGCCTTTGTCTGAGTAGGAACTATTCTTAAAAACAAAAAAAATAACCCTACAAAGAGGGGTTATGATGTTTGTGTTAAGCTTACAGGACTGCCTGGAGTAAAATAAAAAAATTATAAAGCTAGAAACTGCAGTTGGTCATGAGTCATTATCAAGGTTTTCTATTTATAGACAGCAAACAAAGATCAGATATCTTACTATAAAATACTTTTCAGAAAAACAGAATTAGTGAAAATAAAAGAATTGGAAAAATATCATGAAATAGCAAATATCTAGTTTTTCAAGGTGGGGATGCACAAAATCTCTGTGGTACATTTAGTATTTTATGTATTCCTTTGCTATATGCATCTTAGATAATGAAGGACACCCACATACAGATTCAAGAACTAATTACCACCGAGTGGTGACTCTAAACTTTCTCTTTTCCGACAAAGAAATCTTAGAAAGATAGTCTCTTGCTAATTAATCAACGAGGTATCATTTTTTTTCTCCCTTTTTTCTTGAGGGGGAGTTACATCTGGCAATTCTCAGGGGTTACTCTTGACTCTGTGCTGGGATAGTGGGGATTGAATCCAGGTCAATCATGTGTAATAGAATGAGGGTAGTATTAGCACCTGCTCACAGTACTAGTACTCCAGCAGCTGAGGTATCATTTGATTATGAAAATGGCAAAAATCCTTGTCTTGTTGGTGAGAGGTGGGAGTGGGCCAAGGAGAGAGGATCTGAGCCACACTCAACAATGCTCAGAAATCATTTCTGGTTCTGTATTCAGAGATCGCTCCTAGTGGATTTGGCCTCATGGTAGGAAGGCCTTCCCCCTATACTATTTCTTAGAACCTGGCTCTTAGTGAATTTCTCTTCATGTACAATTGCTGTAGAATTCCAAATAGAGGCCCAGTAGGAATAATGCAAGATAAAATTATTCTTATTAAAGAAGAGGGTCTTTGGACAGAAAGAGTCAAACAAGAAAGCAGGTAAGAAGCTTGTCCTGCATTTGACTGAGTCTGGATTGACCTCCAGAATCACATATGGTCCCTTGAGTATTGCCAGGGGTGACTCTGAGTACAGAGCAAGGAGCAATCTTCAGCACTGTCGGGATTGGGTGAGAAAGAAAGGAAGGTTTAGATAAAAGGAGGAAAGGAAGGGAAGGAAAATTAAAAAAAGGCAAGCAAAAGAAAGCTTGGAAGGAAGGAAAGAAAAGAAAGCTTGGAAGGAAGGAAGAAAAGAAAGGAGGGAGGGGGAAAGAAGGAAAAATGGAAGGAAGGCAGAAAGAAAAGAAGGGAGTTCAGGGCTGGAGAGATAACACAATGGGTAGGGCCTGCTCATGGCTGACCCAGGTTTGATCCCTTGAGTTCACTAGGAGTAATTCCTGAGTTAAGCTCTGAGTACTGCCAGGTGTGCCCTCCACCAAAAAATAAAGTAAAAAGAAAAGAAGAGAAACAGAAAGAAAAAAATCTATACCTGCTAGAGAAAGTCACAATGATGCTGACAATTTTAGAAGGAATCTAATTAAAATCTCAACATATTCTGCAGGACAAAACTGGAATAGGCTGCTCTTCTCAATGTTTTTTGGAGAGCAGAGCAAGACTTTTTCTCTGTTTCTAAGAAAAGCTTCATCACATTATAGGATGCTGTTTTTTTCTCTTCAGTTTTATGATAAGACCACAAAAAGGCCCAATGAAAGCTTTAGATGTCTCTGTACAAGATACCCTAGAGATCAACAGTAATATTTATAAATTACTCTTCTAACCATTCAAGATTTTCTTTCAACTAGCATTCACTTTCACTTGAATTCCAAGAACATTTAAGTGATGAAAGAAAGTGGTCATATCTACTATGAATACACAGGGAATGATGCAGGCTGTGTTATCCCTACTCAGCTGAGGACCCGAAACATGGATTACTAGGGAAAACCATGTTACACAAGCTGGCTCTGTCTGAATAGGTTGTCAATGCTGACAACCAGACTCAGCAACACAAGAACAAACAGATGTTTGCTTACTCCCTTAAACACAATTGGCAAGGAATTCATGACGTTCCACCCGGTCACAGAAATATGAAGGTTTGCATGAAAATAGGCACATGCACAAAGATTTTACCAAGATGCAATTTACTCCATTGCTACTTACTAAATTCTTAACCTATGTCAATTAGACTATAAAGCCCTCACTTGTCATATTCCAGAATAGCTGAAGACTGATAAATATTAATTAAGTCGGTCTTCTTCCTTTTGTTGAATATCATTGGGCATATGCTGTTTCACTGCAAATATAGATACATTATATCTCAATGCCCAAAGGTGGCCATCTTTGGGCCTTGTGGCAGCCATGTCAGGGAGCACTCCGGGAGCCATCCTAGTTGGTACAGACGGTGGCCTAGAGAGTGCCAAACCTATTGTCACTCCCCACCAATCACAATCTAGCAGCGGGGCTGATCACACCCAATGCCATCATAAGATGCTTCAACATTTCATATTGTCAGGTCACTCATAGTACCCTTAGTTGTAAGTAAAAATTATAGTTATTCTTTATTGAGCCAAGAAACTCTGGCTCTTGGGAGTCTAATCTGCCATCAGCCACAAGCAATCACTATGACAGAGGCTATCACTGCTTAAAATGGAAAGGAAATGAAAGTTGTGGTACAATTGTGGTGAATAATACCACTTTCGACAGTATGCACTAAGACCATTAATTAAAACAATTTAAAAACAAAAAGTTTTAAGGTTAAGTAAGAGTCAAATCCTGAAAGAAATGGAATGCATTTAAACTGCTAAGCTGCAATGCTTTGCATTGTTAACAGGGGCTTTCAAAGACCCCTGATTTTAAAGAAGAAAAACACAGATAACACTATTGTCTAAAAAATCAAGTAGAAATAATACATCTTTGAAAACTTATTTCTGATTTCCCAGTGTAGCAGAAATTGACTCACTTAATTATGTCTGATATGGTTTTATATGGTAGCCTCATCATAAATCTGTAATGTTTTGCTTTGAATGTTTAAATTTTACCTGTACAGCAAATGCAAAAGTCAAATAAACAAGCAAAGTGGAACAATAACAGCAGCAACAAAAAACCAGTAGCATTTTTTTCCCTACATCTTACAAACCATTGTTAAGGTGTGGGGCAAGAGAGACAGTAAGGCAGATTGGGCATTTGCCTTGCTTGCAGCCAGCCTGGGTTTGATCAGGGCACAGAGCCAGAAATAAGCCCTGAACTCAGTCAGGTGTGGCCCCTAAACAAAGCAAACAAAGAAGAAACAAGCAAAAACCTCAGGTTCTGGGGTGAGGATGGGAAGGAGAAGGGAAGAGAGAGTGAGGAAGAGAAGGGAGAGAAGGAACCTATGTAACCTGTACAAAGCTCTGAGTTTGATCCCTAGCATTCATTGCATGGCACCCCAAACACTATCAGATATGGTGACCCCTAAGAGATAAAACCACCCAAATTCACTGTTTTTAGATTTTCGTTGTGGTAAACTTAGCAAAGAGAACAGGGATTGTTTGTCCTTAAGTAGAAATAGGGACTATAAAAGATGTAATACTGGGTATTCTTTCATAAATACTTTCCTGTTCTAATCTTTGTCAAAAAACAACTTCCTATGCTTTTAACTATTGACTCTCATGTCTCTGTATTATAGAAAAACAAAGCGATTTTTTTAACCAACATTGAACAAATGATGTATAAAATGAAGGGTGATTTGTTTTCATAGTTCCCTGCCAAGCTCCAAAGCAAAGCTGTCCAATACGCAAACACTTTGTCCTATAAGGACTGTCACTAAGTAATGATAAGGGCTCACAGGTCAAATGAATTTACATTATGTAATTTAAATGTCATTTCGGGAGGACCTGATGACATTTTTAACGAATAATCTCATTTATTTTTGAAGCTATCAACTTTCAACAAATTGAACTAATGGGTAAACAGGGCATTATAATACAATGTGTGAATATATTCTTTACACTTCAAAAATTTTATAGTTGTGATTTGTTAACTATAAAAGTGATTCGTTAATTATAAAAGAGGTTTACAGGCATTTAAAGGCTGAACTTGACCTACATCATATTTAAAATTTTGAATTCTTTCTACTTTGATCAATTGTGAAGAAAATTAGGGTTATTTTCCCAGTCCCATTAAGGAAATGGTAGACATTCATTCAGTTTTCATCAAGGGAAAAGATTATTCTTAGTTTTAAAAAAGACTTTCCTAAAGTCAAAAAGTTAAAATGTCACATCTGGGGTAGGGCTGGGAGGGAGCACAGGAACTCTGGAGGAGGTACGTTGACACTGGCAGTGGATTGGTATTGGAATATTACGTGCTTAAGACTTGTGTCAGTAACTTATAATGCATGACTCTTTAATGAACTTCAAAAAGCTGTTAAGGAAGGAAAGAAGAAAAGAAAGAAGGAAAGAAGGAAGGAAGGAAAGAAGGAAGGAAGGAAGAACGAAGGGAGAGAGTGAGAGGGAAGAAAGGAAAAAAGGAGGAAGGAAGGGAAGAAAGGAAGCAATGTAGGGAAAAGGGAAGAAAAGGAGGGAAGGAAGGGAAGAAGAGAAAGCTAACTCTTGTGTGTATACTTTTTAAAAATTAAAAAATTAAAATGTCAAAATTCAAAATATTCAAATCTATAGATATTAGAAAATTTTCAGGAACAATTTCACTTTTAAAAAAACCAACCAAAGTGGGGCTGGCACGATAGCACAGGGGTAGGGCATTTGCCTTGTTTGTGGACAACCCAGGACAGACCCAGGTTCCATCTCCCCATATGGTCCCCTGAACCTGCCAGGAGTGATTTCTGAGCACAGAGCCAGGAGTAACCCCTGAGTGCCACCAGATGCGGCCCCAAAACCAAATAAATAAATAAATAAATAAATAAATGTAGAAAATTTATAATATATATATATAAACCAACCAAACCAAACTAAACCAATCCCTGAACGAAATAAGTGGTCCAAGGACAGAAGATGAAGATGAGTTGAGAGTGGTGTCGTAGCTACTGAAGTGAACACTTTCTGGTCACAAAGCCTAGGAAATCACCAGCTGTACTTTGTGGAAAATGATAACAGAAAGAAAAAAAGAAAAACTTAAGTTTTTAATCTATGTGTCCAGGAAACATTATCAGTAAAAAGGGATAAGAAACAGGCATTTCGGGCCGGGCGGTGGCGCTGGAGGTAAGGTGCCTGCCTTGCCTGCGCTAGCCTAGGACGGACCGTGGTTCGATCCCCCGGCGTCCCATATGGTCCCCCAAGAAGCCAGGAGCAACTTCTGAGCGCATAGCCAGGAGTAACCCCTGAGCATCACAGGGTGTGGCCCAAAAACCAAAAAAAAAAAAAAAAAAAAAAAAAGAAACAGGCATTTCAATCTGCTGCCAGCAAGGCAGAATTCTGGTATAACTCATGAGACAGGCAACAGAGATATGCTGGCCAGGACTGTAGAAGAAATGGGGCAAGGAGAGAAAGAAGGTAGGGTGAGGATAGAAGGTGGGGGTGAAGAGAGAAGGAAGGGGTGATGAAAGAAAGCAGGGCTGAGGCGAGAAAGGAGATGAGAGAGAAGGCAGGGGTGAAGACAGAAGGTGGAAAGAGAAGGCAGGGGTGAGAAAAGAAGACAAGGGTGAAAAGGTAGGGATGAGGATAGAAGGTAGGTGAGGTTTTTCTTTCCTGAAAAATAAAACCCTCTACTAATAAAATATAGGAAAGAAAAAACAAAACAAACAAACAAATAAAAAACTACTTCTATTACCAAAACCATAATTCCAAAAATATTTTTCCTCTAAAACTTAAGCCTCTATTAATTGTGAAATGAGGCCAATGAGTCCATAAGGAAGGAATGAAGGCAAGAGTGCTGAGAGTCAGCTACATTTCCTCAAATCAGAGATAGTTGCAATGGCTTCTTTCGACACTTACAGGTATAAAGCGGAGTCCTCTACATGCAGGACTGGTTCCCAATATGTGCCTACTGAAATGAATTAATAAATATACAATTTCAGCTGCTAAGTCTTTAAATATTTTCACACATATGGTGTCACTGTTTTGATACTTTCATATCAGTAAGTGTTATTCTAAAGCAGTTGCTTCCCCAAGTGGCAATACTACCTCAGGGTAGTATTGGGGGAGAAGAGAGCAGCTGTTTTTTCATAAAAGAAGATAGATTTCCAGGATACCTTTTTCCCTCCTGAAAAGGGTGTCTATACGCTGAATATCTTGGGAACTTGTATGCCAAAGAAATACACTTAATGCCCTTGAAGGCTACTTGCTTAGTCCAGAAAGTCTTAAGCTTCTCAAGAAGAAAACAGCTAACACCACAGAGACAAGGACATCGTTGCATTTGTTGTCCAAGCAGGGGACCCCTCAAAACAGACCTAATAATCTCCAACTGGAAGCTGAGTGTCCTTGGGACTCCCACAAAGATGCAGGTTCCTATTTAGCTCCTGGTTTGCTCTAAGAACCCAAAGCAAAGACTGGGTAACCACTTACCTTGCTTAAAGTGATATTTTACAAGGAGTAGCCTGTACTAGAATTAAGGGTCACTTGGTGTTCCTTAGAGCAATTTGTATTTCTCATCCTGCTCTGCTTGGAGGGCAGACATCTTGCGATGAACACTATGTCAGTCCCTACCCCAATAATTGACTTCAAATAACACTTTGACACAGAATGGTCTGCTGGTGTGTGTGACGACATGCTGAGAGACCAAGGGGTCTCCCACGGGCAGGCTGGGGCTCCCCCACCTTCCTTCAGATGATTTTAAGCAGACATGGAGACTCATTCCTGGTGTCTCCTGCATATCTACAACCTGCCATGATCACAGAAAGCCTGTTTTGGGCAGCCAATTGAAAGCTGTAGGTCAGATGTGATGCTTTAAAACCAGAGGACAACAGGGCAGTTAGGAGAAGAAGAGTAGTTCCCTATGCTTGGAACTGAAGCCTACAAACCAGAGCTGATGTAATTGTTGATTCAAATAAATCGATGTCATGTCTAAATAGACCCTCTTTGGCATCCATTCATCATCACTTATACTCATTCCCCAAGCATGCCCAGCAGCTATTTTTGCAAAAACAATCATTTAGATCTGAAGAATTTTTTGAAGGAAGCAGGCAAGATTAGTGCACAATGGAAACCCCCCCCCCCGAACAATACAAATATATCCCAGTTACTAAAAAATCTTTTAAAAAAAAAAAAAGTTAAGAGTATGTGTTATCTATACATACACAAAGAGGAAAATCTAAGAAATGGATCATTTCCCTAAGTGAGAAACAACCAACTAGCAGATTGCTTTCTTTATACCTGAATAAACTCTCATACAGTTTTCAGGACCAAAAATTAATATTTCTAAGTGGTTTTCTGGGAGGAAATGTATGAAAACAAAGACACTATTGCAAGTCCAGCCAGTCTGACTTATTATAAGGATAACCTGGGAGGATGTCATGACACTGAACCCTGAATTCCAAGGAGTGAGGTGGGATGATTATAATGTTTATCCAGGTAGACCCAGAAGATCTGCAGCTCCATGATCCATCAGTACCTGGCACCAGTGATACCAACAGTGCAATTTTGAAAGTTGAAAATATCTGCCTCACCTTTAGATAAACATGACATAAATCTCCAGTTGACATGTTGATGCCAAAGTAATTAGCTTTTCTTTTTTAAGCACAACAAACTCTCTTCTGCCATACACAGAAGGGATTATTTACTCTGCAACTGTATGCCATGATTTAAAGTTAAATAAATAAATAAAGACAAAGCACTGCTTAGCCTTCTCAGCATTGGAAAAATATATGAAAAATGAGACTCACTGCAGCGAGTCCAACTCAGTCTGACATTGAGACCAAATGCACATATATATTTTAGACATAAATCTCTATAAAAATCCATGTATTGCCCTCAGGAGATGCAAGCTATCAACCCTATTTACCATCTCTTTATACACCAAGTGGTGCTAAATTGTACTGGTTAGTAAACATTAGTCATGCGCAAATGCCAATATGGCTACTAAAAGTCTAAGTGATGGGGACAATACAGTCGATGCTTTCTGAATATGTCAGACAGGATTTGCAGTATCTATTTATGTGTGAATAATTACAGGGCTGCTTTTGGTTATGAAGCAGGAACTGGAATGTGGCTCTGGTTAGGAAAGTTTATTTTTGCTCGTGGGAGGCAGAAGTTATTAACAAAGCTTTGAAGCGCAAGAATTTCATCCTGATGCTGAAGACTGAGACAAAGCATCAAAAGGCCGGCAAAAGAAAGAACCATTATCATGCTGAAGCGTTGCCATGTTCAAAGAAGAAAAACTCTAGCTACTGTATTTTAAATTTCCACCAGGCCTTGAACAATTTAATCTGTTGAAATGAAATCTGCATTGAATCCAATTAAGTGTCGTTTTCTGCAAAATGTTTAAATGATTAATCGAGGAAGAATATCTTTATGTGTCAACATTAACAGAGAATGTGGATGGTATTAAAAGAACAGCACTTGATATAAAATTGGCAGGAATATACCACCTTCTTTCAAATTTTTCAAGAGTTTGAAAAACTCTCTCTTTTCCCTTTTTTCTGATTTTCCTTCTTCCTGATTTTTAAGAAACTATGGTTGGAAAGAATATTTCTTGAATGTAAGTATTTGCAAAAATGAAGTTTTAAAGAAAAATCTAGTAAGAATGTAGGTATATTCACAATAAAGATTTGGGGCACACCCAACAGCAACAACCCAACAGGGATTACTCCTGGCTCTGTGCTCAGAAATCACTCCTGGCAGGTTCAGGGGACTATATAGGATGCCAGGGATCGAACCCAAGTTGGTTCAAGGTGCAAGGTGAATGCCCTCCCTGCTGTGCTATCACTCTGGCTCCATAATTCTTAAATGATACTTTAAAGGTTAAAGGTTAGAAAGATCATCTTACTTGATCCAGTTCATCAGCTCCACTGTGTCTGGATCATAGAATTCTCTCAACTCGGAGAGTTCATCCATCATTCCTGGCCAGAACTGAAATTAAAAACAAAACAAAACAAAAATAAAATCTACCCCACACCCATAACTATTAATAAGATTAAAGTGAAAAAGAAGCTATACATAATTTGTGGACTAGATAAACACAGTAAGTGGGCTACTAGCATGACATTCTTTCAAGTATGAGGTCATGACAGAGAAAAGCTTTTAAAATTATTTGGGGTCACAACTAACCATATCAGGACCACAGGTGTCACCAATTCTTTTTAATAAAAAAAAGAGAGTTCTTGTTTTATATAAGAACATGCTATTGCAATGTGAATTTCATATCTAGTAAGACAGAATACCTCTGTGTCCTATTACTCGAAATACACTGGAAGAACAACCAGGAAGAAGCTGTGACAACCAGCAGTGACAGCATAAATCTGTCGTTTCACTGTGCATATAGCTAGTGGTATTAGTTTAGAGCTACAAAATTGCTCTGGAATATTAAGCCTCTCTTCCTCCTCTCTACTCAAGAAAAAGGATGATCCAGAGAGCTCTGTCATGATTGCTACTTATTTTCCTCTATTAATATAAAGATCTTTGATTCAGTGCGTAAACTTCACTTGACCAGGTAACAATGAGGCAGGTGCCATTATCTGAAACCTCATTCCAAAGCCAGCCTCCTTTCATTGGGTGACAAGATAGTTATATATTTTGTACCTGAAATCTAGGTAAATGGTTAGATATAATAAAATTACAGGTACAATAGAAGAGAATAGCTTCTGAAAGTAGGATTCAGGAAAAATGTGGCAGATTTGATTATTATACTTATGCCAATGAAACTTCCTAGTCAACTTGAGTTACTTAAGGTTATGCAGCTATAATAAAAAAATTACACTGAGCTTACCGCCTAGCTAATGCAATTTGTCTATTTAATTCAACAACTTAATTCAATGTTCATTGTTTTATCAAATCACAATTGGTTGCAAAGACAAAGTTCTTTAGGTGAACTGCAGAATTAATTTCATATATTAAAATAGAAGACTAATGGCAATGTATTTCTGCTTAAGTGAATTTGAAATACAGTATTAAAAAATTAATATATATAGAACTGTAGTGGCTAATTTATAGTTGTCTTTTAGCCCTATCATACTTTTTTGGCGGGAGAGGGAGCACCAAAGCTGCTCTGCCCAAAGCTTACTTCTGGTTTTGTGCTCAGAGATCACTCCTGGTTGTGCTCAGGGAACCATATATGGTGCCAGGGATTGAACCCTATTGGCCATGTGCTATTTATCTATTCCATATTAGCACATACCTCCACCCCCAAATCAGTAAAGATCTTATTTAGAAAAGAAAGGAAGGGAAAATAAGATAGGAAAGTCCCCAGATTATGGGAGGTATTTCCTGAAGAAGGATTTCCGCTCTATCACACCTTTGGTTGTTATTACTAGTATTTAAGCCTTGTGCTGGGTTGGTTAATCAGAAAAATTTAGGGTGATGGACAATCAGGTATCAGAACTTCTAGTTTTAGTTTTTAGAGGAGGATCAATAAAAGCTACAAATTAAAGGACGCGGGCGGGGGCGGGGAAAAAAGCTACCAATTAATACCTTTGTAATATTTTAATTATTCATTATCCTTATTCATTTTGAAGATTCACAGAATACTATCGTTCAATTTTAATTAATTTGAGGGGGTTCTCCCAACCCAAGTTTAGGGAGCCTGGAGGCCACTTCGGAAATACATGGTTAACTGGCTCAAAGCTAGAATCCAACAATGCGGTACTGCTGAGGCTGAGTGGACTGGAAGTCCCCCAGATCTAGGGGGTCTCCAGCACTACTGTCATCAGTACTGTGTGGGGGTGCCCCATGCTACTGGGAGTAGAACTCCAGGCACTGCACCTGCAGGGCACGGTGCCTCTGACTCATGAGCCATTTCCTCAGCCTTTCCAATAGGTTTCTAATTCTTTTGGTATAAACTTATTTTAAGATTTGTGTATTCAATAGGTGCTAGGTATTTTTCTAGTTTGAAAGTTCTTTTGTTAATCTAATAAGTGCTAAGACTTAGTAATTAGGGTTGTTGAGAATCTCTTTATGCAAAGTGAAAGTAAATTTTAAGTGAACTAAATTCTGTTTCTAAATGACCAGTGGTACTCCATGAGATTTCACAACTCAAATAGACTAATCAAAATGAGATTAATATTATGTAACTATTAGTTCCAAAGAGTTGAGAACCTATAATTTTAAATAGGTCACCCTCAAGAAATATAATAACAAAAATGGTAATAAAAAGGGAAAGCTTCTTATAATTGCTATTTTATAATTGCTTCTTATAATTGACATCAAATCAAGCTTTACAATAAAGTTTAAGTTCACCACATTGCTTACAAATAAATTTATTCAGTATTTTGAAAACAAATTTAGTTTCAGAATGTCCTTTAATATGTGTAAATACCTTCATTTTCTTTGTGATTGTTTTGTTGAAAAGTTCTAGGATACTAAAGTATGTTAAGTATTTTATAGTGAAAGCAGGGTCCATTAGAATTTCTTCCAAAGCTCAATACTAAGTATTAGGCCAAAGATCCTTAGGTGGATTCTTTAGAGTACTATCTTCCCTGCTCAGGGAATACTTACAAAGATTTCCTTGAAATGAAGCATTTTTCAGTGCCATCAGTAGTTCTAAGAGAGCGGAGGGCAGATTTTAGCCCCCTTCTCAGAGTTTGACATTTTAGAAAGGAGAAAGGGTTCTTTAGCAGTGCCGTGGCCCCCCAGGGATGGAAACTGAGAATTTTGCATGCCTGGCATGTGCTCCGGCCCTAAAATCTACCCTGAAAATGGTCTCCTGGCTCTGTCATAACTGAAGGGAAATAGTACTGGCATCTAGTGGGTAGAAGATGGGGTTCTACAAAACCTCTCACAATGCACAAGCCAGTCTCCTCCTATGATCCAGCTTAAAAACAAAACAAAACAAAACAAAACAAAACAAAACAAAAAACCAGAATGGCAGCTAAGAAATCCTGTTCCCAGTCGAGCGCTCAAATCTGGTCTATCAGCACCTGGAGGGTCAGTTAAAGCCACACATTTCTGGGGGCCAGAGTGATAGCACAGCGATAGGTCATTTGCCTTGCATGCCGCTGACTTGGGATGGACCCAGGTTTAATCCCCAGCATCCCAAAAGGTCCCCTGAGCCTGCCAGGAGTGATTTCTGAGTGCAGAGACAGTAAAACCTGAACACTGCTAGGTGTGGCCCCAAAACAAAACAAAACAACAAAACAAAAAACAAAAGCACACATTTTTTGACCCAATTCCCATCTTCCAGCTCTGGAGGGGAGCTAATATCTGTGTGTCTGACTGACCACCTTTCAGAAAATAACTGATGCCACTGATTTAGGGACAACACTTTGAGAGTCAGTGTTCTCGAATTGATTTCTTCTACGGTGTCCTAACCACAAAGATTCAAATCCTCAATCAGCTTTTTTAAAAAAATGAATCAAGATGAAAGGAGCTGAGACATAAAAGAATTTAGTCTCCACACACAGCATTGGAATAAGATTGTTACAGTGTGCAGGCCCTGTTGGTGGTGGGGTTAAGAATGATAGGAGCTCTTTCTTTCCTGATAGCACCGTGTTTCTTCCTACAGCATCAAAGATAAAGTTTCTTCATTCATTATTAAACAGAAATTCAGCTTGAGCCTGAGCTGTTGCTTTCCAGATGTTTAAGAAGTCTGAATTATTTACATCAGAGCAATAAAATTCCCAGATGTAGGATGTAAAAAGAACCTCTTTTTATGTTCTCCAGAATCTCAGTTAGCACAGTGCTCTGCTTGGAGTGGTGTTTTGATACAGTGGAACATGATAGAAAATAACTTTTTGAAATGTTTAATAATAGAATTAGCCAACATTATGCCTATTGAATTTTAGCCTAAAATTGTTACTTCCAATAAAACTGGACAGGAAAATCTAGGAAATAAAACTGAGATTCTCTATGTGATACTATTCTGAGGCTCTTAGTCCCAAAGGAGGGTTTATACAGTGAATTCTGAAATCCATTATTTTAACTTGCGATCTGTGGGGGGGAATTCTACTTTTCAAGAACATGTAATGTAATTTTTTTTAACAGAAAGGGTGAAAACAATCCATGCTACCTGCCTTGGTGACAATTCTTGCTTCTTAGTCATAAGATATGACAAGTCACCAAGTAGTCGACCTAATTGTCTTTCACAGAAGCAAAGTCACAGCTGCTTCAAAAATTACTCAACTGAGAACAAGAAGGATTTTATTGGTTTCCTTTGAAACTGAAGAACACATAGCAGGATTATCTGAGACTAAATTTATTCATATGTGCCAGTCCTTTTATAAAGATCATTTTAAGCATTTAATCTACTAAACTTTATTGATTACAGTACAATGCATTTTAGAAATCATGCTGTATTTAAAGCAGAGGAAGGATAATTTTTCTTTGATTCACCTCAAAAATCAGACTAAAATCATCTTTATTTGCAGAACTGTATCATCTGAATAACAAGTCAAAACTAAAATCAATTCAAATGATCGAATTCTAGTAGTGTTTAATCATAATGTTTTATTTGTTTAAAAAAAAAAACTATGAGGAAACTGTTTTCTCCCATTGCTTAGGAGGTATTTCTTTCTTTCTTTATTTTTTTTTCAGGAGGTATTTCTAACCAGAGTACTAAGTGACATATAATGTATTATTTGTTAACTAACACCCAAAGTACGTGGACTCAAAACAATAATCTTGCTAAATAAGAGACTATTGATGATAAAAAAATCAGGAAAATAGTTCTTACCTTATAGCATAGATACAGCAGTATTAAGATTGGCACTGTATATCGGATTATACATATCTATACAAGAAAAACATTAGGGATTACAAATATTTTGAACACTTTTATTTTTAAAGCAAGTCTAAAAACAAAATGCTGGAAATAAAATTTCACACAGTATGTCTCCAATATAAAATAAACAAACCATTGTCATTTCCAATTATTCATAAAATACTTGCACCTTCAAACCTAGTCAGTTTATAGGAGGGAAAGTTCAGAACTGCATTTATAGGCTGTTTTTATTACCATACACTAAATAATAATGGAGAATATATATTTTTTATCATTCTGGATATATGGATTACTGGCACTTTGCTTTTGTGCTCTTCACTAAATTCTATGATGTCTACATTTTGCATATATACTTACGATCTGAAAAAAAGTGATTTGAAAGATAAGATCTACATGAAATTTCAATGAGTATAATTTCTTTTAAATAATTATACAACAAAGATCTGTTTTTAAGTTTCAATTTTGGGTATCCATTTTATCAGGCCACTGTATGGATAATTACTGAAAAAAAAGTGGTAAAGAAATATTAAAAGCTAAAAGCTACTAAAGGTGAAGGGAAAAAGAAAGGGACAGCAACTTACCCTCTTTGGGTTATAAAGATGGATCAACTTCAAAAGTAACTCCCATATATCAGGGCTGCATAAGCCAAATGAGGCAAACACACACATGTGTGAGGTCCAGAGGTACTTCATTCTGAGAGGATAGAGATAGGCAAAAGTTAACAAGTACTAACCACGAACAAACAAAAACAAGTACCGTATTTTTCATACCATAAGATATACTTTTTCCCCCCAAAAGTGCATCTTATGGCGCGAATGCTGCCTGGAGCTGAAGCCTGAGTGCAGGTGAGGAGAGCATCTAAAAACTATGTGCGTCTTATAATCAGGTGCTTCTTTTAGAGGGAAAAATATGGTACTAAGCACTCAAGAAGTAGAGACTAAGACAGCTCTGAAGGAAACAGAACTATCTGTGCTTTAGGAGAATCTTACTAAAAAAAACAATATGAAGACCATTGAAACAAGAATTAACTATTAATTTTACTGTGGGTTTGTTTTGTTTTGTTTGTTTTTTTTTTTGGTTTTTGGGTTATACCCAGCAGCGCTCAGGGGTTGCTCCTGGCAGGCTTGGGGGACCATACGGAATGCCAGGATTCGAACCACCAACCTTCTACATAAAAGGCAAACGCCTAGCTCCATGCTATTTCTCCGACCCCAAATTTACTGTGTTTTGATAATTATCTTCTAAGTAAAAAAGAGGGGGCAATATTGGAAATAAAGGAAAAAAACAAAAGACATACTAAGGGGTTGGATGATAGTATGGTATTTTTCCCTGTACTAGTCATTTTGAGTTCAATCCCCAGCACCACACAGGGTCCCATGAGCTCTTCGAGGACTGACCCCTGGAGACAGAGCCAAGAATAAACCCTGAGTACCACTAGGTAGGGCCCCCAAACCAAACACCAGAAACCAAAACTAAAACATTATAAATATATTTTGTAGTTGGAGAGGATGGCAACCAAGAACATTGTTATGGAAACTAATTAATACAATGGTTATCAATGTCTACATTCTAAATGCTACATGCTAAATTATCAAACAAACAGTGGTCAAATAATAATAATAATAATAATAATAATAATAATAATAATAATAAAAGCCAAACAGCTAAGAAAAGATTACCTCATTGTGCTCAAAGCCAAGAATCCAAACAAAATAGTGTGAATTAAATTGTAGGCAGTTTCAGGTTTTAGGTCAATTGACTTTTGTATTTTATTCGTGGATGGCTGATTTGTAGAAACACTGCATAAAATAGCAAATACTCAAAATTAAAACTGGATGCATAAACTTAAGTTAATTGAATATTTTAAAAGAAGACACAAGAAACATGCCTTCAGCTATTTAGAAATATTTTTTTCTAAGACAAAATAAGTCAGTACTGATCAGTTCAGAGCATGGTTATGGGATTCTAATACTGACAATACAAGTGCATTAGTAATTAAAATCAAAATTTAATGGGTAACATTTTAAGTAAAAATTTACAATGCTTCAAGTATTCAATTACAAGACAAGAGAAAACAAAATTTTTTTGAGAATCTTTAGTGGAGTTTTCTCGCGTTCACTGCAGCACTATTTACAATAACTTAAGATCTGGAAACAGTCCATGTTCTCAAGAACAGTTGATAAATAAAGAATGCGTGGGATATATACACACAAAAAAGTGCTATTTGTCAAAGGAAAACATGAAATCTTCTAGTAAGATGCTATGTGGATGAAATAAGAAGGTGCCATGCTGATTAGTTATGGGAGGGAAAGTACAGGTTGATCTCATATGAAGAAACATCGTAAGGGAATAGAACAATCAGCCAGTGATAACAGGCCCTGAGAGTTGGCCTATAGTTTGCTTAAGTGGGGGCTTGCATGTACCACTAGGAGTGCCCCCACCCCCCCAAAAAAAGAGAGTAGCAAGTTACATGCTCAAAAGAGTGCAGGGTTCTCTAATGGTGGAGAAAGTCCTGGTATACAACCCAGTGTCAAAGTAGGAAAATAAACATCTCAGGAAGGGAGATCCAGGGCCAAGGCAAAAGTACAGTGGTAAGGTGTTTGCCTTGCACGTGAACGAACCTGGACAGACCCGGGTTCGATCCATAGCATCCCATTCGAGACTGACTGCCAGGAGTGATTTCTGAGTGCAGAGCCAGGAAACCCCCGATTGCTGGCGGGTGTGCCCTCCCCCAAGAAAGTGTGATTCTCAAGAGGGGAGACCCAGGGCGACCTATGCTTGTGTATCCAGGCAACACATGTGACCACCCCAGATTCATTTTGTTATTGTTGTTTTCGGGCCATACCCAGTGGTGCTCAGGGGTTACTCCTGGCTCTGAGCTCAGGGGTCATTCCATTCCTGGTGATGCCAGAGATAGAATCTGGGTTTACCACGTGCAAGGCAAACAATCTACCCCTGTGCTATTCCTCAGCCCCACTCCACTCCAGATTCTTAAATTAAACAATGCCCTCAGGTTTTATTTTATCACTAGCAGAAATTTTTATTTATGTGCACTGTAATTTACATATTTATTCCAATGGGCTCCCGGGCATAAAATGGTCCAGCACCAATCCCAACACCAGTGTCGGAGTCTGCATCCCTCCACCCATTGGTTTCCTTCCACCTCCTTCTACCAGTCTCCTTGACAGAAACATTTCAAGTTGAATTACTGAAGTTTGGGCCCTACGCTTACAGCAGTGTTAGCTCTGACGGGAGGGATGGATAGATAGATACATACATACTTACATACATATAGATAGGTAGATACATACATACATACATACATTGCCTCTCACCAGAGGAGTTCAAGGCCTGACTTAAATATTATCTATTGTAACCTCCAGGCTGGCTTCTGTATTAAAACTGAACAAATACCCCCAGACAAAAACAAACACTTTTTTCCTTGACACCTGGGAGAACTCTGCAGCATCTCTGTTCTACCCCTGGTCACTCTTCTACCCCATGAATATGACAAGAAGAAGAACACTAATGCAGGTGACTTGTATTAATGAAATAGAATTCTTAGTACTATTCTTAGAATTATTCTTAGATCAATGCGATTGGCACTGATAAAACAGCCTTCAAGTTACATTAAAAAAGATCTACGAAGACAATTATAATTCTCAAATAAAGAATGCAGCTCTTTCCCTCTAATGAAAGCTTAGATCCCTAGCTGGAAGACGAGGATTCTCTAAAGTCTTTATCTATGACCAAATGCGGTATAAGCCTCCAGACATAGCTCCTAGGTTCCCACTGAGCATAGTGGGCATTTTCCCTAACAGTGCAGGACAAGTGAATTTCCTGCTCTGGGCACAGTGTGGAGTCCTGCTGGCACTTGGTGTGTCCAGAGTAAATTAAATCACATCATCTAGAATAATTCTCATCGATTTTCACAGAACTAAATTTTTACCTTGGGCTCGGTATAAAAAGGAACACTTCAAAAAGATACTAAAATAGTTTATAGTCGGTGAAATATTTTCACGGTTCAATGTTGCTTCATTCTTAATAATCATAAAACACCTCAACTGATCTGGGCTCATTTTAATGACTTTTTCTCCTCAAACAGCTCTCCGGTGGCTGTGAATCATAGTTCACTAGCACCTTAATTGGCAAGGTAACTACATAAAAAAAGGGTTTCCTTCTGAGCTTCATTAAGTTTTCACAAATGACAGTAGCTTCAACTTCTTACACTTAATTTTCCTTCTGTTTAATATAGATAGTAAATGTGAAATCTTCCATCAACTTGATTGGGGAGATAGTCTACAAGTTTAAAAATAATTCTGCACACATTCTTGACTTTTGCTTCTAGATTAGCAGAACGTTAACTTTTAGAAAATTGTTCAAAAGGTGTTTTAAGTAGATGCTAAAAACTGTAGTCCTCTACAATTCAATAAGCCCTAAACAAGTGGCCACAAACAACAAGAAACTGTTGATATTTTATGGAAAGTAAGAAGGTCCGAGGAAGAAAAGCACAGAAAAATATAATAAAAAGAGTTTACGAGTCAATAAAATAATACTAGTAAGGAGCTAAAATCTACAAAATTCTCTCGGAAAGACACACTATTGTAAGTACCTTATGTTGTTTTAACTTATTTCTCAAAAACCCTGAAGAATAAATGCCCTGAGTGTCCCCATTCTATAAAAATAAAGAAATCAAAATATTGAAAGGTGATGTCTGGCTCTAAGATCACACTCTTCTCCAGAGTACAAGTCAGGACTTAAAGCAAAATCTATCATATCATTCCTGTTTATTATATCACAATTGCTCTATTATTATGAGAGTCAGTCCACTCTAGGTTGGATATCTTCCCCTTTAAGATAAATGCTATTCTGTGTTTGATGTAGTCATTTCCAACATAGTAATTTTTCTGCAACATAGAACAAATTCATTAAAGCACATCAAAGTATTAAATTCCTCAATGTACCATACCTGAGATTATGAAAGGCAACAACCAATGCTGCAATCACTGTGATGAACAGAACAAATACGTAAGCATAAAAAAGCAGAGTATCTGAAAGTCTTTCAAATGTGTTGAAAGGCAGGAGTCCAAATGCTTCTTCACATAAATAGAGATTTGCATCAAAATCTCTAGGGGACAAATGGAAGAAATTTGTTATATTTAACACAAGATAAGTAACCTACATTCTTTTCCCCTCAAAATTAGTTTACCATCAATTGTTGAAAGCACAGTAACAGCTTATGTTATTTTTGTTGTTGTTGATGGTTTTTTTTTTTTTTTTTGGAGGGCCAGGGCTAGAACCCAGAATCTCAAATATACTTCAAGTGCTCTACTTCTGAGCTCAAGAGAGTTGAGCCAATAACAAGTTGAGCCAACTTGACCAATAACAAGTTTTTGTTTTGGGGCCACACCCAGCAATGTTCAGGGGTTATGCCTGGCTCTATGCTCAGGGATCACTCCTGGTGGTGCCAGGGATCAAACCCAGGTTGGCCACATGCAAGGCAAATGTCCTATCCACTGTACTATTGTTCCAGCTCCACAATTTATGCTTTAAATGTTATGGTGAGTTAACAGAAAAGATATATTTACAATTTGTTCATACCTTGTTGCTCCAAACCCAAATTTTGCCTTCAGAAATTTAAATATGTGTTCATCTGACTTCAGGTTAAGAACTTTCTATTGAGGAGAGAGAAAACAAAAAATATTCTTAATGTCTTAGGTATGGCTTCCTGATAATTTGCCACTAATACATAGAAGCACTCTCTACTTGCATAAATGTGTACACTTGTATAATATTAGTTAGTAAATATTTATAATAATTCTTAGAACTTGGAAATTTTAAAGAAGGATCTGAAAGTTCCTTCTTTATATTTTTTTATTTTAGCATAATCAATTTTTTTTATTTTGGGGGGGGGGGTTCATACCTGGGGATACTCAGGGGTTATTTCTAGTGTGCTAGGGGATTCTATGGAATGCTGAGTCAAACTCAGGTCAGCAACATGAAAGGCCAGAACCCTACCCATGGTACTACTGGTTCTAGCCACAGCATACATTTTTTAAAACACAAAATACTGAGCAGGAGAGAGTACAGTGGATAAAGAAGCTGCCTTGCATGCAACAGACCTGGGTTCAATCCCTTACATCTCAAATGTTCCCTTAGGCCCTTCCCAGAGTGGTATCCGAGGACAGAGCCAGAAGCTCTGAGCATAGCCAGGTATGAACCCCAAAGAAAACAAAACATGCTGTGTAGAAGTTAAAGGAACAAAACAGATAGAAGAGCTCTTTGATTTCAAGAAGAGGAGACATAAAGTTAGTGATGAAGCCTAGTGATGACATAAAGTTTTCTAGATCAGAACACCAATAAGATTATCTGAAATTTTAAATGGGTATATTGCTTACAAGGTTTGCTTACAAAGTCTTTTGTTTGTAGATAAAAATAATGTAAAACTTATCTATACAAAGACAAAAGTACAGTATTAACCTCCAGGGGTAAACAGAAACATAGTATCAGTAGTAATCATAAATTTTGGCTTCCCAAATAGTTTTCAGAGAGCCTAGGAGCAATGCCTGGCAGAAGGTCCACTGTGAAGGCCCAAGGTGCTACTCAATCTGGGATTCTAGGGATGATCTGGGCCACTCAGAAGGTAATCAGGGATCTCCAGGGCTGGATGTAGGGGTACTGCATGGCCTCTAGGGATATTCCTGGGGCTATTAGGGGGGGAAACAGTGCTGGGGAAGGAAATGAAGTTGAGTGCATGAAGGATACCTATCTTGGCCCCTGTGCTAGGTTACTCCATGATTATAATTTTAATTTACATAATTGTATTTTAAAATTATAATTTACAAGACATACTATAAATGAGAAAAGAAATTGCACCAAAAGAATACTAAAAAAGAAAAGCATCCACAACTGAGGTTTAGTACACAAAACATGTTTTCCAGAGATGAGTTGCAGATCTGAGTTTATACATTCTAGCCATAAATGCAACAAGGGAGATAAAAGCATCAATGTCATTTAGAGGATCATAAAACTAAAACAAGCCAGTTACTCTGAAGAGATTCTAATAGTCCTAGAACAGACTTAGGTATAGTCTGGTATAGTCAAAAACAGCAAGGAGTCTCAGGATTACTTTGTCTAATTCCCCTCAGATCAAGTGCTAGTAAAAACATCAAAGGCAACTTGAGCCGATGTTATCCTTCGGACCAGGTATGCAGCTCTGGAATAATCCGGGCCAGGCTTAATCCAAGTACATGGCCACTGACTGTCATGAATGCACTACAGATATCTCAGCCTATTTCTAGAAAAATGCTCAATTATTCTGCTCAGTTAATCTTTTTTTTGGGGGGGGGGTGGGGACACACTGGTGTCAGGGGTTACTCAGAAATTGCTCCTGGCTTAGGGGACCATATGGGACTCTGGGGGATAGAACCCAGGACCATCCTAGGTCAGCTGTGTGCAAGGCAAGCACCCTACCGCTGCACCACCACTCCAGCCCCTCAGTTAATTTTTGTCTTGTTTTGTCTCTCCAGTCCCAAGTTTGAATGATATTGTTTAAGAAAAACAATGGCAAGAACCTAGAGTTTAATGCAGCTGTTTATATATCCTTTTTTTTTTTTTAATTTGACAGTCAAATGGCTAGAAAAGAAAGCCTCACTATCTGATCTGCCATACAAATGGATATCAAAGTGCTATACTGAGACCAGGCCAGTAGTAAGGTTACCAGTGGTCGGCAACCTGCGGCTCATGAGCCACATGTGGCTCTTTACACTTTTAATTTGGCTCTTCTGTGTGCCGGGCAGCCGCTCCAGGAGTCAGGACCCTGCTCCTAGCCTCTGTCAGTGCACGCCCTGTGTGGTTCTCAAAATAAATTTCAATCGTGGTTTTGGCAAGATTTGGCTCAGCTGAAAAAAAAAAGTTGCCAACCACTGGGTTAGACCATCACAATCACTGTGGTTCTAAAAGCTAATCTATTGCGGACTTACTTATCCCAACAAAAACCATGCCACTTTTTTTTTTTTCTGGTACTACAGGGTACACAACACTAAAAAGTAGAATATTATAAATACAGAGAAATATTGATCTAATGGGTTTTTTTTTTTTTTTTTTTGGTTTTTGGGCCACACCCAGCAGTGCTCAGGGGTTACTCCTGGCTGTCTGCTCAGAAATAGCTCCTGGCAGACACGGGGGACCATATGGGACACCGGGGTTCGAACCAACCACCTTTGGTCCTGGATCAGCTGCTTGCAAGGCAAACACCGCTGTGCTATCTCTCTGGGCCTGATCTAATGCTTTTTAAAGTTGAGCCTTGAAAAAAAGTAATGACTCAAAGGTGAGTTCAAGCAATAAGCCTCTAAAGAAGCCAATGACTAACCACTAAAACAAACCTGTTCTGAAACCAAGTAAACCCTGGCCTGTTTTAAGTAAAACTTGTGATTTAAAATGATGTCATCTAAAAGGATGCCATCTTTTTAACCTACCTTAATAATGTTGTTGAGAAAGAATGTCAAACAGAACACCACAAACAAATGCAACAAAAGTTTCCCGAGCCTATGAAGGAAGCTCCCAGTTTTCAGATTTTTCTAGAAATTAAAAAAAATTTAGTTTTAATAAAAAACATTTAATGTCGGGGGAAGGGGTGAAAAAATTTAATGTCATTTTGGAAACACTTATGATTATGTAGGGATCTAAGGGGATAAATATAAACTATTAATTTTCATGATGCTATACTGTCTTAGTATTTCTAATTTCTTTTTTTTTTGTTTGTTTGTTTTTGGGGCACACCTGGTGTCGCTCAGGGGTTACTCCTGGCTCTGTGCTCAGAAATCATTCCTGGCAGGCCTGGGGGAGCATATGGGATGCCAGGATTCAAACCAACGTCCCTCCTGGATTGGCTGCATGCAAGGCAAATGCCCTACCACTGAGCATCTCTCCAGCCCTGATATTTCTGATTTCAAACAGTAAATACATCCCTAAATAACAAACGCTTTAAGAAGAGAAAATGTTTCTTTACTCCCCTTAGAAATCTTTGTGATCTTCTACTTAGAGATACATAGAATCTTTTTGATTATTTGTCTATTAATCATGATTCACCTACCAACATTAAAATGATCTTCCAACATTAAAAAGTAACTTGAGTTCATTGATATTATTGTTTTCTTATAACCCTCAGATAACTTGATTCATCAGACATAATAGTATTTCCCCCCCCCCCCAGACATAATAGTATTAAAGAGCTTAAATATGTTTATTTTCTGGATGGCTGTAATTTTTTTAAGTTGTGGTACAATTACATACAACATTTTATTAGTTTTAGGTATATGACATAATTCAGCATTTGTATATATTGTGAAATACTATAATAACTCTACTTAATATCTGCCAGCAGAGCTACATATTTTATTTTTTACGAGAAATTTTAAGACCTAGCCTCTTAAAAACTTTCAAACACACAATGCAGTATTATTAACTATAGTCACCAGTTTATAGTTGAATAAAATCTGTTTTTAAAAAAGCTTTGTATGTTCATAGCAACCTTCTTTCAAAAGTCTAATAAAAGAAAGATTTATTCCTCCAAAACCATTAAACAAAATGTATTCTTATGTTGAAACAATTATGACAAATGTTCCTCATAAGTATATAACAAAAAGATAAGCTTTTGATATTATAAAGAAAAAATTGAAATTGATTCTTAAATCTTCTGTACATATTCTTTTGGGGGGGGGGGGCTGCACACCTGGTGGCAATCAGGGCTTACTCTTGGCTCTGCACTTAGGAACCACTTCTGGTGAGGCTTGGGGACCATATGAAGTGCTGAGGATAGAATCTGGGTCAGTTTTATCCCTACTCACATTACTATCATTTTGGCCCCTTAAAATCTCATGTACATTTAAAAAATTTTCTATCATAATGCAAAAGTTTTCAAACAAAATATCCCAAGAATGTCCCATTCCTTTTAATGGTGCTTGTTGGAGTCTCAAAATGCTCAAAACAAAATTAATTTAAAACTCAATAATATGGTAATAGTCGGTGGTGATGGAGGTAGTTACTACATCAAAAAGGACAAGGTGGGGCCAGAGAGATAACACAGCAGTAGGGTGTTTGCCTTGCACAGAGCAGATCCAGGACGGATGGTGGCTCAAATCCTAGCACCCTAGATGGTCTTCCGAGCCTGCCAGGAGTGATTTCTGAGTGTAGAGCCAGGAGTAACCCCTGAGTGCCGCCAAGTGTGACCCAAAAACAAAAACCAAAAAACCAACCAACCAAACAAACAAACAAAAGGATAAGGTGGTCACTTACTTTTAAGCCTTGAGAAAAACATTCCTACAAACATGTTCTAATTTCTTTCTTTCTTTTTTTTTTTTTTTTTGGTTTTTGGGTCACACCTGGTAATGCTCAGGGGTTACTCCTGGCTATGCGCTCAGAAATCACTCCTAGAAGGGCAAAGGAGGGGAATGCTGGGAACAGGGTTAGAGGGAGGATAACACTGGTGGTGGGAATACCCTAGGTTCAATGTCACTATGTACTTTAAATATTACTGTTAAAGGCTTGTGATTCATGTTGATCACAATAAAAAAATTATTTAAAAAAATAAAAGAAATCGCTCTTGAAAAAAAATAAATCGCTCCTGGCTTGGGGGACCATATGGGACACTAAGGATTGAACCAAGGTTCATCCTAGATTAGCGCATGCAAGGAAGATGCCCTGCCGCCTGCGCCACCGCTCTGGCCCCCCTTCATTTTTGTTTGGATGTTCTAATTTCTTGAGTTTCCACACTGAAGAAAAAAGTGAAAGCATTTTCTTTTACTTTATCTTTAAATCAATGATACTCCAATGAGACTCTTTGGCTGATTCCTGAATTGTGGCTTAATTCTCTAGAAAGTGAAAAATGTCCAAACAAAAGAATGATTTAAAATAAAATGTTATTATCTCTTACTTAGATACATACACCCGCACCCACACAAATACACACACATCACTCTCCAGCCAACTGAACAATTAAGTATATTTTTACTAAGAATGAAACAAAGACCTACCTGAAGCTTTCGAGCGATTAATACTGTAAAGTTAAAACTGATAAGCAGTGATCCAAGAATCATGGAATTAAAAAACTGAAGAATACAAACAAGCAGTAAGCCTGTTATTTGTATGCCATAGAGCCATGTTGCCTGCAACAATTAAAAAAAGTTAAGATGGTTAAATATATAAAATCAGGAAATGCTGACATTTTATTTACTCATTGGATATATAACAAGTAACAAAGATTGCAGAATACACATTTAATTGAGTGAGACGATCTGAAAAAGAGAAGCCAGAAAGAAGACAGAAGGTAAGGTACTTGCCTATGTCTGCTTTGTTAGACAAAGGTTCAGTCACTGACACCATTTGATCCCTGATTCACTGCATGGGATGACTCCTGCCTGAGTATAGAGCCAGGAATGGCTCTTGAGCACTGCAGAATTTGACCCTGACCCTCACTTCCCTTCATCATTCCCACCCCCAAAATTCCAACTGGTTATTCACCTCTGAATTTTAAAACACTCAAGAGTAAACAAACAGAGTTAATAAGAAGTAGAGGAAGCAAATGCTGAAAGTATATCCTGTGGCCAGAAAATAGCACGTTGTCTTCATTTCTCTCCTAAACTCTTTAATAGGGGCTGGGAGATTGCTCAAAGTGCTAGGTCACATACTTTGCACCCTGGAGGCGTGGGTTTGATTCCTGGCATCATGTGTATCTTCTGAGAACCATGCAGGGAGTAGTTGGCTACCTGTGGTCCCCACAAGCCAAAATAAATACAATTTTTCACAATTGTCTTCTACAGCCAACACCATTATTTTATTATAATCCATTATTTCCAAATTTTCTCTTAAGGCTAATTTAAAAACAAATTTCCCTTGTGAGACTGATGTAATTATTTGCCTAACTTCCCTGCTGATCCCTCCTCCGGGGCAGGCTTTTCACTGTCCTATCTGAGAGGGTCAGAGCAGGTCACACAGTTCAGTGCAGTGGCCAAGAACCTAAGTCTCAAAGTCAGTGACAGCAATCTTTACTAGCGGTCTGATTGAGGCAAAGGCAGAGTCATTTCCCTGGTCCCTAATAACTAATTTTGAGTTCATTAATGTGTATGAGGAGGAGATGGGGCCTTCTTTTGTAAGATATCCACCTAATCCAGAAACGTATTTTTGTTTGTTCCTTTGTTTGATTTTGGGTCACATCAGCTGTGTTCAAGTCTTACTCCTGGTTCTGCACTCAGGGCTCACTCCTGGTGGGCTCAGGGGAGCCATATGGGATACCATGGATCAAACTTGGGTCAGTAACAAGGAAGTGTCCTCGTTGCTGTACTATTGCTCTGGCCTCTCAGCAACATGTGTTGAACAGATTATTCTTTCATCATAATTACCTTGGCACCCTGATTAAAAACCAATAGACTATTTTTGCCTGTCTTTCTCTCTTTGTTTTGGGATCATACCTGGAAGTGCTCAGGTCTTACTTCTGACTCTGTGCCCAGGAATCAATGTTGATGGGGCTCAGGGGATCACATGGAATTAAACCCAGGTCAGCTGGGCTAATGCCCTAACCACTGAACTATCATGTTAGTCCCAATTTTTCTTTTATTTTTTAGGCAACTTGTGCAGCCATTGGTGAGCTCTTATCTAGCCAGTTATTCAATATAATATTGCTCACTGATTCTGGCTCCCAATTGAGCAGGACACTAAGAAGTTAGTGATACATCAATATTCAATAGGTAAATGAAAAGCAGGGACAAGGAATATATCACATAACCCATCAATAGGCACCTTTGAAGTACAGAGTAAATTTGCAATGATTTCCTATTCTATTTTTGCCTATATTATCCTCCATATCTAAAAGACTCCACACCATTTTATTTTATTCTTTTCTAGGCTTACTTACTTGCCCTGCAATTTATTCTAGTCTTTGTGTGCACTTTGATTGCTCAGATTAAATTCATTTTTATTAATTGTTTTACTGAATGCATTGTGATTTATAAAGCTATTCATAGTTAAGTTTTAGACATACAATGTGTCAGCACCAATCCCACCACCAATATCAATCTCCCTCCACCAATGTATGCAGAGTCCATTCCATACTTTCCCACCACCCCAGCCTGCCATCATAACAGACACCTTTTTAAGTTTGGTTGTTAAACGTTGGAGTCTCATGATTTCATTGTGGTTGATTCTGTGGCTTGGACATTTAATTCTGTCTTTCCTTAATATCAATTTCCTTAACAAACAAACAGGGAGACAGATAGTCCAGCAGGTAAAGGCCAACCCAGGTTCAATCCAGGCATTCCATATGGTCCCCAAATCTTCCAGAAATGATTCCTGAGTGCAGAGCCAGAAGTAACCGCTGAGCATTGTCAGGTGTGGCACAAAAACAAAAATAACAACAAACCAACCAACAAACAAAAACCAACTAAAAATTAAGGTGATAATGTATATTAAGGTAACAAATATCTATGTTTGGTTCAGCCTGTATTCAATATTTTGCAGAGATTTTGCAAGAGTATTCTGCAGAGACTTCCAAAGAAAGTAGAACTCCCACATGATCCAGCACTTCTTGGCATGTATCCTCCAAACATTAATGTGAAAAACATCAATTTGAAAGGATATATACAGATTTATGTTCATCATAGCATTTAGTACACTAGGCAACATATGGAAAAACTCCAAATGCCCAACTACAGGTAAGTGAATCAAGAAGTATACACACACAGACATGGACACACACACATACACACATATACCTAGTGGAACACAGTGCAGCTATAAGAAAGAACAAAATCATGCAATTTGCAGCAACACAACACACACATGCTGAGCAAAGTCAGCCAGAAGGAAAGGAATAGGTACAGAAAGTGATACAGGACAGAATAGACACTCATATGTGGGACTAAAGAATAAACACAGCAAGGTGACAACAAAGGGGGCCAAAGGCAACAAAATGGGAGAATTGTATAGACAATGGAGTTGGGGGTTGTCAGGGCTGAAGGTGAAAGGATGCATGATGTGGCCCTTGAGGAGGGAGATGGGCACACCTATTGATGTGGGTTTTATTGGAATTATGTAGAAAATCATTTTCATATTTTACTTGTGACTAACAAATTTGCCTATTCCTTTTCTCATACCATGCACAAAATCAATTCAAAATGGATTTTTTGTCTGTTTTGTTTTGTTACCTTTTTTCTTTTTTCCCTTTCTTCTTCTAAAGGGATATTTATAATACCTAGATGGACTCCTCCTAGTTCTCTTTCTTTTTTTGTTTTTTTTTTCTTTTCTTCTTTTATTTTCTTTTAAAAAATATGAAACGTTTAATGAATTTGCATGTCATCCTTGCTCAAGGGCCATGCTAATCTTCTCTGTATCGTTCCAATTTTACTATATGTGCTGCTGAAGCGAGCACATTTTTTTCTTTTCTTCTCCCTTATCTTTTCTTATATCTCCAACAGAACCACATTATTGGAATCATCTTGTTCAGCTTCATAATTTGAGGGGGAAAATGGATGGTACCAAGACCAGACAGTCATATGAACATTTAGTGAAAATAATGATCAGACTTGAACACCAAACCCAAAGACAACAACAACAGAATCAATACCCAATCTACAACAAGCTATACAAGTGGGTAACAGTTACACTAGCATTAAGGGGGGTAAAGGAAGGAGATATGGGATGCATGCTGGAAACAGGGGTGGAGGGAGGACAACACTGGTGGTGGAAATGCCCCTCATTCATTGTCACTATGTGCCTTAAATATTACTGTGAAAAATTTGTAATTTACTTTGACCACAATAAAAATTAAAAAAATGGATTAAGACTTTGATATCAGACCTGTATCCACTTATACAGAGGAAAACTCTTTATGATTCTGTATCTAGAGACACCCTTAACAATTCAATGCCATTGGCCAAGCAAATGGAAGCCAAACTAACCAAATGAGACTATCAAATTAAGAAGCTTCTACACTGCAAAGCAATAATCAGAAAAAATACCCCCACAAACTGGGAGATAATGTCTGTCTCCCACTCATCTAACAAAGCATTAAAAGCACTCATAAAATTTACCAAGAACAAAATAAAAAACAACCCCATCAAAAAATGAGCTGAACTGAAACTTTCTCAAAGAAGATGTACAGATTACCAATATGTATATGAAAAAAATTGGTTCGGCATGTTATCATTAGAGAAATGAAATAAAAACAATGAGATTTCACCTCACACAGACTGGCTCACAACCCAAAACAACAAAAACAACCTATGCTGGCAGGAATGTAGGGAAAAAGGAACTCGTCCACTGCTGGTATGAATATTATTTGGTTCAATGTTTTTGGAAAGCAGTATGAATACTCCTCAAAAAACTAAGAATTGAGCTTCAATATGACTAGCAAAACTCTACTTCTTGGCTTCTATCTCAAGGGACCCCAAAACTCTATTAAGAAATGGTATCTGTGCTTCTATGTTCATTGTAGTACTATTCACAATAGCCAAAATCTAGGGAGAAATAAAACCAAGTATCCAAGATAAAAATTACCAAACAAACTATTGTACAAACATACAATGGAATACTACTCATCTTTAAGAAAAAATGAAATCATGCAAATTTCTATAACCTACAAGCAATTGGAAAATAGGTACCATGATGAGCAAAATCAGCCTGAAGAAGGGCAAATATGGATAATTTATTTTATATATGGAAAATAAAGATACAAAAAAGGGAATAACAAATGCCCAAAGGTAACAGAACCTAAAAACTGGTCTACTAGTTTACCAGGTCATGGAACTGGAGTAGGGTTGTCCCCGAGACAATGGTGTAGGGAAATGGACATTCTGGTGGGAGTTTGGGGCTGAAATACCATATGCATTAAACCCTAAAATCATGATTAAAATTTTTCTTTTTTTTTTTTTTTGGTTTTTGGGCCACACCCAGCGGTGCTCAGGGGTTTCTCCTGGCTGTCTGCTCAGAAATAGCTTCTGGCAGGCACGGAGGACCATATGGGACACCAGGATTTGAGCCAACCACCTTAGGTCCTGGACCGGCTGCTTGCAAGGCAAACGCCACTGTGCTATCTCTCCAGGCCCGATTTAAAAAGTTTTTAAAAGACCTAAAATAAAATTTAAAAATAAATTTTAACAATATAAGTTTAGTCACAGATATATAGTTTTCCAATAAAACTATCAGCCATTTTTTTTTTGTTTTGTTTGTTTGTTTTTGGGCCAAACCTGGCAGTGCTCAGGGGTTACTCCTAGCTCTGCACTCAGAAATCGCTCCTGGCAGGCTCAGGGGACCATATGGGATGCCAGGGATCCAACCTGGCTCTGTCCTAGGTCAGCAGCATGCAAAGCAAATGCCCTACCACTGAGCTGTCACTCCAACTATCAGCCTTCTTTTTATATCAAGTAGACAAGTTTCTAAGAAAAGTGTGAAGTGGAATTTGTATTACAACAAGATCGCAGTTTTGTAAATTTATTGACATCCTTGGTTCAAGAGAAACAATTTGGGTGAAGAGCTCAAAATGTAAAACTGAGAAGTATTATGTACTGGAAAGTACTGGACTATCAAAAGTACCTCTAGATGCTGGAGAGATAGCACAGTGGTAGAGTGTTTGTCTGACATGCAGCTGATCCAGGACGGATGGCGGTTCTAATCCTGGCACCCCAGGGGCGATTTCTGAGCACAGAGACAGGAGTAATGCCTGAACCCCTGAGCACCACTGAGTACGACCCAATCCCTTCTCCCCAAAAAAAGTACATCTAAAGGGAGGAGGGAAGAGTGGGGTAAGAAACTGGAACTTTCCACGTTCCATCAGCTGGTTCAATTTATATATAATATATACTTCCTCAAGTCCCTAATCATTTGTAATTAAAGTGAATATTTGTTTTTAGTGATGACTCACAGATATTACCTCTACCTAGTTTTGGAGTCTGTGATCTTAACCACTAATATATAGAATAAAATATAAATTGTGCCATAGAGACTTAGAATATCCAAATATATCCAAGTCTATTAAGATTGAATTTTAATGTTCTAATACAATTAGAACTTCAATAAAGATTTTAATATTAAAAAGTTAATTTCTATTGTCTGTGTATTATTACAATAATGTCTTTTATTTTTCTTAAAACCTATAGAAGAGTGAGACTATTCTGTGTCTAGAGTGGTGAGTGCAGTTAAAGAAATAACTACATTGGGGTCAGAGCGATAGCATAGTGGTAGGGAGTCTGCCTCGCACTTGGCCAACCTAGGATGAACTTGGGTTTGATCTCCAGCATCCCATATGGTCCCCTAAGCCTGCCAGAAGAAAGAAAAGGAAGGAAGGAAGGAAGGAAGGAAGGAAGGAAGGAAGGAAGGAAGGAAGGAAGGAAGGAAGGAAGGAAGGAAGGAAGGAAGGAAGGAAGGAAGGAAGGAAGGAAGGAAGGAAGGAAGGAAGGAAGGAAGGAAGGAAGGAAGGAAGAAGAAAGGAGTATACTAACAACTATCATGACAATGGTAATTAGTGAGAGAAGTAGAATGCCTGTCTTAAAGACAGACAGGATGGGGAAGAAAGGAGATGGGGGCACTGGTGGCAGGAATGTTGCAGGGGTGAAAGGGGTGTTCTTTTTATGACTGAAACCCAACTACAATCATGTTTGTAATTCTGGTGCTTAAATAAAGATATTAAAAATAAAATAAATAAAAAGTTAATTGTAATGTCATGAATATTTTTTCTAATATTTTTAGATTTTTAATTTGCATTGACTTTTTTTACTCTTACTATTTTATTCCTCTGCTTGCACTGGGATATTTTTGTCTTCTTTACCCTATTTAAGGTAAAAGCTCAGTAGATTAATTTCAGACTTTCCCTTTAGTACTAAACATTTTCCTAACTGATGCTAAGCATTTTCCTAACTGATGCTTCTGCTATTGTGGAGTTTGATAGGTTGCATTTTCATTACCTTTGAATTTAATGTTCCCTCAGTTATTCTGTAACCCTCTGGTTATTTAGAAGGGTATTTTTCAAGGTATAAAAAATTTTCCAATCTTTCTGTACTAAATTCCACTTTGAATCTATCATGGTCAGATAACGTAATGTTTTCTGCAAAACAAAGAGCCAAAATATGTATTCTCTATCTTAATACTTTTATATTAATTGGTTTTGCCTTAGGGCCAGGAGGCAATGTATATTGATTATTATTCTGATTCTGTAGAAAGCTACAAAGAATAGTTACTCTGCTATTGTTGGGTGGAGTGTTCTATAAATAATGATCAGTTCTCGAGACAGATGGTGGTGTAGAGTACTATTATCTTCATATTTTTCTGTCTTGCTTTTTTTTTTTTTTACCAGTTGTTGAGAAGAGGTGTTGAAGCGCTTAGCTCTTTTTGGGGAATAACTTATTTCCCCTTTTAGATCTGCCAGTTTATGTGGCACATATTTTGTTTTTCTGTTGTTTGGTACTTAATATAGTATTGTTGTGTCTTCTTAATAAATTAACTTTTTTCTTCAAAAAGCATCTTATAAAAGTCTTTTACTGTCCTTGACATCCTTTCTTCTGACACCTACATTATTTGGTATTAACATAATCACTCCTTTTTTTTGGTTTTTGTTTTGGGGTCACACCCTACAGTGCTGGTGGTATATCTTTTTCCATTTATTTTTCTTTTCTCCTTTTTTAAAAATTTTTTTATTTTTGGTTTTTCAGGCCACACGCATTTGATGCTCAGGGGTTACTCCTGGCTAAATGCTCAGAAATTGCCCCTGGCTTGGGGGGACCATATGGAATGCCCGGGGATCGAACCGTGGTCCTTCCTTGGCTAGCGCTTGCAAGGCAGACACCTTACCTCTAGCGCCACCTCACCGGCCCCCCTTTTTTTTTATTTTTAATGTGGACACCTGGCAATGCTCAGGGGTTATTCTTATTCCTGACTCTGCACTCAGGAATCACTCCTCATGGTGCTCCAGGAACCATATGGAGTACCAAATGTTGACCACATACAAGGCAAATGCCCTACCATCTGTACTATGGCTCTGGCACCTTATAGATAATAGTTAGATTGTGATTTTCTTTTTAAATTGAATCCACTCATGTCTTTATTTTATTTTATTTTTTTACCTTTTTGGGGCCACAAAGCAGCTGTGCTCAAGGGTCACTCGTGGAGGACTCGGAGGATTCCAAGGATTGAACCCAGGTCTGCCATGTGCAAGGCAACTACCTATCCACTGCACTATCATCTGGTCTTTAAAAGAGCTTATTTAGCTTATTTACTTTTAAAGTAATTTCTGATAGATACGACACTACTACATTTTAAAAACTCTTTAATTCATTAAGTATATTCGTGGGGCAGGGAGCTTAGAGACTAAGGTTTCAATTAAATGTCATCCACTTTTGCTGTTGTCTACACTTTTAGGGTGTCTGTCCTCCTGTCTCTATTTCTGTGTTTCCCTCACCCATTTCTGTGCTAGTCCAAGTATTTTGTCCTGAACCAGCTAACTCCTAATTCTTTGTACAGAAGTGTCCTGGGAACTCTGTTAGAATACTATATGCCAAATCTATCAAACTCATTCTCAAGGAAACCAAGGCTAAATGTAAAGAAGAAAAAAAGGAAGGAAGGAAGGAAGAAATAAAGGAAAAAAGGAAGGAGGGAGAGGGAGGGAGGAAGGAAAAAGAAAGAAAGAAGAAAGAAAGAAGCCAGAAAGAAAGAAAAAGAAAGAATGGAATGAAGATACCCAACTTGACAACTAGACATTGTTGGGATCTGATGAACAGTAACAAACTTCAGTGGCATTTCAGGAGCAATAGCAATTGAAATGGATAAAGGAACCTACATACTTGTACTTGACAATGGATTTTTTTACACTGAGAACTCCATATAAAGAAGCTGATGAGGGTCCAAGTCCTTCAGAGCAATTTACAGCTGTCCAATTGTGTGATTCCATAATGGCTCTGAAATCTGGCTATGGAAAATTCCTTGGTATAAATTCCGATGGAATAGTTTTTGCAATGTTCACATGCAATTGGACCAAGATAGCAGTGGGACCCAAGACAAGAAAATGGCTTTACTGGCCTCGAATCGCTGCTTTATTAGAGGCAACAAGGCAGGAGATATATTATCAAAAAGTAAAACAGAAAGAGAAGAAATGATAGAGATTAGAAATTAAGAAATTAAGAAAAAAGAAGGCATTCCTGAAGAAGACAAAGGAAATGTTAAACACTGTGAAATTGCTATGTAAAGAAATCTCAGAGCTTCCAACCATAAAATAAGTCAAGAAGATAGTAAAATTCTTTAAAAAGACTGGAAAGATAGATTTTTGCCTGAAATAATTCTGGACAGGAAAGCCAAACTGAAATCCGATACAGATAGTGCAAATAAACAGAATTTTTGTTTTTATCTTCTTTGTTTAATTTTCTGACTAAAGGAGTAAGAGGGAAGAAGAGGAGGAGGAGGAGGAGAGGAAGAAGCAGAGGAAAGAGGAAGAGGAGGCCTTCCCACAGAAACTTGAGGGCTCAGAAGTCAACTCCAGTAATGCCCTGCCTAGCAGTATGGGCCTATTGGTAGTTACTGGACTTGGTAATATGTTACTTAGCCCAGCCAGGCTGGGATATCCCCTGGAGTGAACAGGGCCACACCATGCAGTGCTAGAGGACAGAGCTGTCTGGAGATAAAATTCAGGGACAGTCACATACAAAGTATGTGCTCTGCCCCTTTGAACTCTCTCCCTGAATCTTGCCATATTTTTGTTCTCTATCTTTTGCTCCCTTTCCTTTCTTTTCTTGCCTTCCTGTAAGTTACTAAGACAGTAAGGATTTATTTCTACAGAATTTTGAGTGGTTTTTCAGATTTTCAAATGATACATTAATAAAGACTAAGACATGGTTAGTCTTAGTCTTTTTTGTAGAAATTTGTAGAAATCAAAAGATTTTTATTTCAAGCCTTTGTTTTCTTCCTGATGTTGGAATGTTTCTTCTTTTTACCAATTTCCTTTTTCTGTCAATACTTCCTTTTAGTCACAATCACTCATTGCACTGGAAGTACTCCTCCCAGGCACTGAGAAGTTGGCACTGTACTCAAAGTGTGCCCTGGGCAGAGCAGGGCAAATGCAGATTCTTTGTTTTCGTTTTTGTTTGGTTTTGGGGCCACACCCAGTGGTGCTCAGGGTTACTCCTGGCTATGCACTCAGAAATCAATCCTGGCAGGCTCAGGGGCTATACAGGATGCTGGGGATCAATCCCAAGTTGGCTGCATACAAAGCAAATGCCCTCACCACTGTGCTATAGCTCTGGCCCCAAATTTTATTTTTAAATATACCACATACTGGAAATAAGGAAAATGAACTTATGCCACACTATAAAGTTGTCTAAAAGATTGCTATATAGCCAGTGGCAAATTTTAGATACCTCACAATCTATGGTTGCACATCATCTTGTGATAATGAAACAATATTTAAAAAGAAACCTTTGCTACAGTAAATCAATTCTGAAAGAAGGAAGAAAAACCTGTTTTACTTCTTAGCTACTCAAAAATACTGGAAGAAACCATTTACTGGTGCAAAATTCATAATCCTATTCCAAAATCAGGATTATATTCTAATTGCTTTTAAAAGTTTCATACTTTGGGGGCCAGAGTGATATCATGGAGGTAAGGTGACCTTTTTGCAAGCAGAAGGTTGGCGGTTCGAATCCCGGTACCCCATACGGTCCCCCGAGCCTGCCAGTAGCAATTTCTGAGCATCGAGCCAGGAGTGATCTCTGAGTGCTACCCAAAAAAAAAAAAGTTTCAAACTTTTAAAAATTATAAAGAATGTATAATTACTATTATATTTATAACATGCTACTATAAGAATACTTGAGAAAATTATAAATTCTTTCTTTCTTTCTTTCTTTCTTCTTCTTTTTTTTTTTTTTTTTTTTTTGGTTTTTGGGTCATACCTGGTGATGCTCAGGCATTACTCCTGACTCTATGCTTAGAAATCACTCCTGACGGAAGATAGAGGATGCATGCATGTGAGAACAGGGGTGGAGGGAGGACAACACTGATGGTGGGAAAGCCCCTAATTCATTGTCACTATGTACCTTTAATATTACTGTGAAAGATTTGTAATTCACTTTGATCACAATAGAAATTTAAAAAATAAAATTACTCCTGGTGTGCGGGATCATATGGGATTGAACCGTGGTCAGTCCTAAATTGGCCATATGCAAGGCAAACGCCCTACTGCTGCACCATGGCTCTGGCCTGAAGAAAACTATAATTTTTAATTAAAAATTTTATGTATAGCATAACAATACATTTAAGTAACATTTAAATAATTTTATTATCATTTTTACTTTCCAATAAATCGTGTATTACATGGCCATAAAAAGGTAAAACATCTAAGTGGCTAAACGTTTTAGTTCAGAAAAACTATGACTGAAAACTTTTAAAAGCAGTCTGTTGGTCACAAAACATATGTGTTTTCCCACATCTGTGAATGTTATTGTTTTTTCCTTCTTTCCTAAAGGAAACTTTTGCAAGATATAAAATACCAGATTGGCCAATACTTCAGTAGCATGCAGTCTATAGTCCACCCAGATCTGATTCCCAGCACTACATATAGTATCCTTGGCATTGACCAGAATCTTTGTTGAGCACAGAACTAGAAATGACAGCTGGGTACATCCAGGTAGAACCTCTAAATCATCTATGACAAGTACAGAGGACATTGACAAGATAACGCTTCCTGTCACAGAAGCTTCTGAATCTGTATTTCCTCTTTTGTACTAATTAATCAGATTTTTCCTTAATTAATTAATCTGATCCTCTTCTGTACTAATTAATCTGATTAGAGATCAGTGATTACTATTTATAAAGAAACTATGGCTCTTTGAAGTAGAACTATCTGCCAATTTAAATAGTTGGTTATGTGATCATGGTGCTTAAATAAAGATATTAAAAAAAATGAGTTGCTTATGGGGCCGGAGTGATAGCACAGCAGTAGGGGTTTGCCTTGCACACAGACCTAGGACAGACCTGGATTCAATCCCCCGGATTCAATCCCCAGCATCCCATATGGTCCTCTGAGCCTGCCAGGAGCTAACTCTTAGCTCAGAGCCAGGAGTAACCCTTGAGTGCCACTGGGTGTGGCCCAAAACCCTAAACAAAAACAAATAAAGAGTTGGTTATTTTTTGTGAAGTAGGGATGATTGGATGGCAGTGGCTGTGAGGTGTGAGTGTTTGGCTGCAGGGGCATCTGCAGGATGGGGGACATGGCTCAGTTCCTTCTGGAAGGAACCCCCTCATTTTGAGCCCAAAGACCTATGTTCCCATGACTTTCATCAGATTGGTGTCTCTTCCAAGATTAGTCTTGAAGCTGTGAGGCTGGGCTGTTGACATGGCAGCAGGCTGTTGAGCTGGTTATTTTATTTATTTATTTATTTATTTATTTATTTTTTGATTTTTGGGTCACACCCGGTGATGCTCAGGGGTTACTCCTGGCTATGCGCTCAGAAGTCGCTCCTGGCTTGGGGGACCATATGGGACGCCAGGGGATCGAACCGCGGTCCGTCCTAGGCTAGCGCAGGCAAGGCAGGCACCTTACCTCCAGTGCCACCGCCCGGCCCCCGAGCTGGTTATTTTTAAAGCTGATAGTAGCAACTGATTTTATAACTCAGAACTGTTTCATTTGTAACTACTTATAACATCAACAGAGTTTTTTAAAATGATCAGATTAGGAGGAGTGGGTGGTGAGTTTAGGACACAAGGGCAGGAGTGCATACTTTGGTGGTGGTGACCTGAGGCTACTGTACACCCCAACACTGTAAATGTCAACACATCACCTTAACTACAGTATACTTTCAAAGAAGTTACAGCTGAACAAAATTTAGAACTGAAAATGAAAAAGAGTCACTATTATTTCTCTTTGTGTGCTAAGTATTTTTCATTCTCTAATTATATATATATAAACAAAATAAACAATATGTATATTGTTTGTTTTTTGGATCACACCCGGCAGCTCTCAGGCATTACTCCTGGCTGTCTGCTCAGAAATCGCTCCTGGCAGGCTCGGGGGACCATATGGGATGCAGGGATTCAAACCACCATTCTGCAAGCAAGACAAACGCCTTACCTCCATGCTATCTCTCCAGCTCCCTCTAATTATATTTATTGCTTTTCTTGTTTGGGGGCCACATACCCCCACCCCAACCAGTACTTGGGAGATGTTTCTAATATGGTGTTGGGGGTTGCAGTACTTGGAGTTCTACTGTGCTAGGGAGTGGATTTTGCATGCAAAGCTATTCCCAGCTATTTCCCCAGCTCTGTTTTCTAATTTTAGAAGAAATATTCACCACAGAAAATTTAAAATGACTGCTGATTCTTGATATTTCCATAATATTTGCTCACTTTCCATTTTATTCTTTAGAAAAAGAAGAGGGGGAATAAACCTTATTAATACCATCTGTCATTATCTGCCATATTAATTAACAATACTCCTTATAATTCTTAATTAATAACTTCAGTTGTTCCAGTCTTTTCTTACCACAGCAAAAATGGTAACCAACATGTGTTTTATTATTTTCTTAAGATAAACTCCCAGGTATGGAAGTGTCAGGTGAAAGGGTAAATACATTTTTAGACTTTTAGATCCACAGCAAAACCTCACTTCAAAAACTGATAACCACTAGATTCTTAGTATCAGTACATGAGTGATCTCTGCTTCACACCTACAGAAATGCTAAATCCTGTCTCCTCTCTCCCTCCTTCTCACTTCCATATCCTCTAACCTTGCCTTATATATTTGTCTTGTTTATTGCATTTTACCTTCTTATCCTTATTCCTTTACATTCCATTCGATTCTATTCTCCTCATTTGTGGCCCAATTTGGAGCTTCCTATTGCTGTGAGATCTTGTCAGTTGAAAAAGAAGTTTCATTTTCTAGACTGGTATTTGTATGACAATTTTCTTTCTCTATTCAAACTGTCTAGTTCCCCCACTCCATCCTGGCTCAATGGCAAACTCACTCTGAATAGGACAACGTCTTTCTTATACATGATGGCATTTTTTCCCCCACAGTGCTTATCCTAACACCTCAGTGGATAATAATATGTATTGCTATTTGGACAATACCTACAGATTTCTATATCTCTTTTATATGGAATAAGTGAGAGTAACTCTTGTATTAGACTATCTTGCCACAAATACTTGAAATAATTTTGAACAATACAAAATGTACTTTTAAAATATGTCATTTAGGATAGTAACTACAAATGAAAAAACTTACACAAAACATTAAATAATACTTCTGCATATGAAGAAAAATCAGGCAGTGAAATGACAGTAGCACATATCTGGGAGATAAACAAGAGTTTCCTTGTAATTAATTTGATTTCATATGCAATCTTTGGCCAGTCTACAGGCATATTCCACACTGGGTGAATTTGCCTATGAACATGTGAAAAATTACATAAAAAGTTGTATACTCATTGAGTTCCTCAAAGGGGGGTTAAAAAATAAAGAGGCCATACATTTTTAAAGAGCTACTCTTGATTTTATCATTTAAATCAGCTGTATAAAGGACAACAGATGTGAGCATTTGCTTTCCACATAAAGCCATCTCTTAAAATTGAAAATAACTAACTTAAAATAGCAGAATGAATGCAAGAATGGTCAAACCAGGCTGCATAAATTTCTAGTTCAATTGAGCACGGCATATTTACATTAGATGCAAGAAGATTCAACTTTATCAAAGCAGGTGCATCTTTTGTGCTCATTCTACGACATCAGAACATTAAACGGTGGCCCTCTGAAATGAGAAAAGAAAACCACGCTTACCTTCACAGCTGGCAGCATGTCCAAGGAGTCCAGTATGAAGAGCACTAATGCTTGCATCAGCATCATAAACTGATTAAATTGCCATGTCAGACTAAAGAGAAAAGTTGATATGAAAATGGCAAGAAGTGTCAGCCTCTGTAAAAAGAAAGCCTTGGTATAATTTACATGTCTCTAGTAATAAAAAGCTTTGCAGACAAGTTTTCTCAAGAGCAGCCAATATCTCTATAAACCCAATAGAAAAACCATACACTGTTGCTCTGAAACCCCTTGCATTTGTTATTTAAACTCTAAATATACCAAAGTGACACTTTGCATATAAATATTCATATACGGTATGTGTATTCCACACTATTATGGAGGCGGTAATGCACCAAATCACATCCCAAGAGCAATGGCTTAAAAATTCTGACAGTTTTGCAGAAATTGTGTGTGGGTTTGCTGCAACTATTTAAGAGCAGATTATGTACAGTACATTTTTTAACATCAAATAGGAAAACATTTTCTTTGCAAAGTAGAAAGAAAAAGCTCAGAAAAAGAAAACTCAATTTAACTGAAGTTTAAAAAATCAGTCATAGAAGGGGAACTATTCACAGGCACTAGGGCACCACATACATTTTCTGATGCTTCTTAGATAAAATTCGAGGTTAAAAATATGCATAAAGCCTAATAAAAACTTACTTCAGAAAGTGGTTGTAATTTTGGCCTCAGGAAATACGTAATTGCTGCTATCTGAATTGCAAAAAATGGCAGCGCCCAGTTCTCTCTCAATGGAATGGTAAACTCCACTCTGGTAGTATCTATTCTGCACAAAAGGAAACACAAATGGTCAAAGTGACCCTTTTTTTTTTTTAATTATAATTTCCTCAAAGATATCCTCAATATGACAGTTATATTGCAGTAAATGGATTTAGATCCTGGTGACCAGATCACAATAATAATAACTTGTCCATGTCATCATCCTTGCAATATAAAATTGGCACTGAGAAAATTTTGTCCCAAAGATAATAATGACTAGTTTGTATTAGTATGATTCCTCTCCATAGGTATGCAGTTAGCCAAGTGGTAGAGCTGGGATTCAAACCTTTATTAGCACAATTTGTAAACCACAGATATGCATGCTAAGTTGCCTTGTTATCGCCAACTTTATTAGTCAATTAGTGTAACTCCACCCTGGATTTAGTTGAATCAACAAATTAGTAATGTTTTTGTATTTTGGCACTGTGTTTCTGTAGTGCTGTAGATGTGTCTTAAATTTGTCAAGGGTCATAGTGTTACTGGGCTATGATCTAGTTAAAAGATAGAGCGCTTGACTCACATCTGAGTCAGGCCCCAGGTTTTATCTCCAGCACAACAGGAGATAAGAAAGCAGCCTCTTCCTGGCTTACTTGAACGTGAACCCAAAGGCAAATATAGTGTTTATGTTGGTGCTGAATACCAAGTACAAAAGGTACAGACAGCACCAAGAATCAGCCCTGAACATTGGTCAATAATAACTTTTAGTAAGTTGTTAGTAAGAATAGTAATTAGTAAGAACAATAAGTTTGACTTTCATATAGTCTCAAAAGCAAAAAAAAAAAAAAAAGCAAAATGTCAGATTAAAATGTTAAGAAATTACTGGGCTGAAGATAACTTTGCATGCAAAGACCTCTGGGTTTAATATCAGCTTCACCAAGTACAAAGACCCTGAACATAGAAATAAAAGGGAAAAAAAAAAAAACCCTAAAATGTTAAAAAGTCACCATTAACACAGAGATCTCACATTCTGAATTTGATTTGTGTGCATACACACACATAGATACATACATGAACTGAAACTTTTATAAAATATTTTAATCCTTAGGTTGCTTATCTCAAAAATTGTAATATTAATAAAACCTACACTATAAAACTATTGAAAAAAAATATATATATATATTTTTAGTTTTTGGGTCACACCTGGCAGTACTCAGGGGCTACTCCTGGTTCTACAATCAGAAATCGCCCCTGGCAGGCTCGGGGGACCACTTGGGATGCTGGGATTCGAACCTCCATCCTTCTGCATGCAAGACAAATGCCTTACCTCCATGCTATCTCTCTGGCCCCAAAAGAATATATTTTTTAAGATTTTTTAAAGATGCTCGTTACATAGCAAACACTCAATAGGATTATAGTAAAAAGTAATTTGCAGGGCTGAACTGATAGACAGCAGTAGGGTGTTTATCTTGTACACTGCTGACCTGGTATGAACCCAGGTTCGATACCCGGCATCCTATAAGGTCCCCAGAGTCTGTTAGGATTGATTTCTGAGTGTAGGCAGGAGTAACACTGAGCGCTGATGAGTGTAACCCCAAAACAAAACAAGTAATTTATAGGGTGAAGGAGATAGTTTAAGGGCATGAGTGCATATTTTGCGTGCAGGAGGCCAAGGTTCAATTCTGAGCACTGCACAGTTCCATGAGCACCCCTAGGAGCAAATCCCAAGTAATACACATAGACCAACTCCCAGAGCAAAACAGAAAACGTTACTTACTTACGATCATATAAGATTATTATTCAAATTATATTACAATTTTAATATAACTACCGAAAAAAAATGCTGCTACTGTAGGCCATGCAATATCTCCTTTAAGAACATATTTTTGAATACTATTACTCTTTGGTATTTAGAAATGAATAATATATTTAATAATAGATATTAAATAACGTAAGAATTTCCTTCTATTTTTGCAGTCCTTTATGGTTTGCTAATTAGAAGCTTATTAAGATTTATAGCAACTATATATATTGTTATATATTCATATATATGTATGTATTCCTGGTGGTATGCAGGAATTGCTCCTGGATCTATACTCAGGAGTCACTCCTGGTGGGCTCGGAGACCATATGGGATGCTGAGGATCGAGTCTGACTTGGTCACACGCCAGGCAAACACCCTCCTCACTGTGCTATTGCTCTGGCCACCAATAGCAACAATATCTTTAGATGAGATGTGTGACTAGAGAAGTACTGATCACACAGTCATGTGGTAATAGAACTGAGATTATTATGGATAATTCTCCTTACCTCCAATTCAATGTCTTGTTTCTCAGCTGAAAAAGTACATAATAAGGACTTAGAACACTACTAAGTAAGCCAAGGTGTGGGGGGGGGAGATACTCCTGTACAAAGAAAGGTAGAACAGCTCTCTTTGAAGTAGAAGTGAAGTAACTTCATTACATTTGTACTTTGTTTTTCTTTTTTTCTTTTATTTCTTTTTGTGGGGGATGGTTTTGGGCCACACCCAGCAGCACTCAGGGATCACTCCTGGCTCTGTGCCCAGAAATCACTCCTCAGGCTCAGGGACCCATTTGGGATGCTGGGACTCGAACTCACATCTATCCTGAGTTGGCTGAGTGCCAGGCAAACATCCTACTGCTGTGCTATCACTCCTGCCCCCTACACTTGTACTTTCAAATGGGAAAAGGTTTATTGACTCCGACTCACCTGTTGGTGACATACCAGAAAGCTGCTAGTAGCCCTGACAGCCATGTACCACTCAGGAGCCAGCTGGTTATGTACAGAGCTGTGACATAAATCGCTTGGAGTCCAAACAAAGTATATATATAAAAATAAACAGGCTCTAAATATTCCTGTAAAAGGGAACAAAAGCGATTTATGAGGAAAGCACTTAGAACCACCTCAAGAAATATGAATGTGAAATTTAACATTTACGCCTTTCCATATAAAATTGTACAAAGAGGCTTTCTTCTCTACCAAGATATAAGGGGGAAGTCCTTAAGACCTTGGCTTTGGTCTTTACACTAGAAAAATTTCACACCTAACTTTTTAGGTCCAGTTTTATCTTATTTACATGAGAAACTGTTAAAAATTCTCAAAATTACATAGAAGTGATGGCCTCTTTCCAAAGTAAATATTTATTACCTCTAGGCTGCATATAAATAAGCCAGGAAGCATAAAAACGTGTGTATAAACAATACATATTTAATATTCTATATAAATATAAAGCAAAGATCATATATAATAAACATATACATTATTACATATGAAAAGTTAAAATATTTATATTTTTATATCAAGCAGCTGAATATCAGAATAACATGTAAATTGAAACAAAATAGGAGAAATTTTTACTTTCTTCTTATATTAACAGGTTAATATCACAGAATACAACATACCTGAATGGGCAGAACTCTATATAAAATACTGAGGAAAACCTCTTGATAAATATTCATTCGTTGAAGGAGATTAATTGTCCTCATAGATTCAGTTTTGTTATCATATATTAAGCCACGAAAACCTAAGATTGGTATTTTAAAAAATCAGGAGAAATAATTATAATTATTTATTTATGCATTTAAATCCATTCCTACCTTCTTAGTAAGTGCCAGAGACTGAGCTAGGCATGAAGGATATAACAGCAAGGATAAAATAGACTTACCTGCAAAGAACTGTTGGCTGTTGGCAACAATTTTGTGAATGCAATGAAAAAATAATACAGCTCTTCTACAGAAACTTGAGCCATGGTATATACCACCCCTGCCTGACCTCCTCAGAGGAGACTTGCAGAGGCTCCTTTAGAAGACCACATGTAGCAGATGCCATTCCCTGATCACTGCACTTGGAAGTTCTGAACAGGTGAGCTTCTGTGACCAGTGTCACATGAGTGACCAAGACACATGCACTGACTGGGCAGAAGCCCTAACATACATATTTCTACCAGCGGACTTTCTCTCTGCCATGCTAACAGCATGTTCCAAATAGCAGCTGGATAACAGGAAATGTGTTACAGAATGAGGGTGTTCTGCTGAGGTCAAATTAATAGTTTATAGAAAAAAACATGCACACAGTCATTACAAATGGGGGGGGGGGGGGAATAGCTCCTCCTTGTTCCTACCAGCAGAGCAATCTAAAATGGCACTGAGTTCTCATTGTGAAGCTTATTTTGAAAATGCCCTTGAGGTGGGAAGGAAGGTGGGCCTGGCAAGTGGCTCAGTGGTACAGCACCTACTGGTGAGGCATAGAAATTGGGGTCCCATTCTCAGGCACAACCCCACATCTCCAGTGGTACTGCATCACAACAAGGAAGTGACCCCCAGCATCACAACAGGTATGTGATTTCTGGTGTGGCCCAATTAAATGTGTGGATCCTAGAAGTCTTGTTGATAAAAAAAAAAAAAAAAAGGGAATCAGCTTACAAACAAAATTAAATCTGGCATTGGATATGGTTTCCTGTGTATTTCCAGCAATGAGTTCCAAGCAAAGAGCCAAGAATAAGCTTAAGCACTGTCAGGTATGCCCCAAACTCCAAAACACCCCCATCTCCAAAAATGGGGACAGATTCTTTCAGATACAGTAGGTAGGAATGTGATATAGTACTGTCCCCAGCCAAAATTATTCTTTGATCCGGAGGGAATATGTCTAGGAATCATTCCAAGGTAGAAGACCAACAAGAAAGAAAATGACAACACAAGTGTATTATGCAGTATCTGAAACAGAAAAGATCAGAAATGATCTGAAGGTAAAGAGGATTAAATAGGGTAAAATAATGGGTCAGGGTTGAGGGGTGAAAGGTTAAAAGGAGTTTTGTAGAGTGGTGAATGGGGGAGTGGGAAAGGAGGGATAATATATTACAGGGGCTATATACAATATAGGCTGAGAATATGTACAATTCAGATTACACTAACATAGAGGAGTCTACCACATACACACTGACACCCACTTATAGACAGACATTAGAGATCTATTCTTAGGTTGCAGTTGTAGGTCTGACCCTTATGGAATGGGTCAGATATCCATCAGCAAGTAGGAAGTTTGCTAGACTAAACTGGTCTATCCACATCTTTGCATCTATGTTAGAAAGTGTTGATATGGAGTGGGTGGTTGTAAAGAGTCATCATTTAGGAGTTGGGAGTTGGGTTGAGGTTTGATTATCCCACAGTTTCTAGAAGGGAAAGGGATCTCCCTTAGCCCCTATCTGGGGAGAATAGGTCTGCAATAAATAATCCCCTGAGCGCTGCAGGTGTAACCCAAAAACCAAAAAAAAAAAAAAAAATTAGTTTTTATTTAATATTAATTATATAGTAATTATTTGGTTTTATTTAAAATGTCAACATAAAACACATGATATTGCTCATATCAAAATAGCTCAAATTTCCAACTTAAGATGGTACAATTATAAAATAAGAAGGATAAGAGCTTGACATCTTAACTTTGAACTGCAATATAACTTTATTCAAATTTTTTCTTGGAAAAATTCATGTTTTCTAGTTCTGCTCATTAAATAGTTCTGGATATGTGGGAAAATATATATCTGTATATTGATATATGGATATATGGGAAGAAAAAAATACCTGGATCTGAGCTCAGGGCTCACTCCTGGCAATGTCATGGCAAGACTAGCAAAAGTGCCTCGAACTCTATATTATATCTCAGGACCTTAATGATTTTGTTTGTTTGCTTAATTGCCATGGACACCAAACAAATAGCAACAAACATTCCTTGCACCAGATCCTAGGCTCTTAAATAACTACTAGGAATAGCTAGCATTTCTAGGAAAATGGCTGAGAGTAGGCCTGGCATAAAAAATACACTAAATGGTCTTACAACATCATGTCACAGAAAAAAGGCAATGGAGTTTCTTTTTTCTTATTTTTAAGTTGTTGGGTCACACCCAACAATACTCAGGGGTTATTCCTGGCTCTGCACCCTGAGCATCACCAGGTGTGTTGCAAAAAATAACAACAAAAAACTAAAATAAAAATAGTAACGGGAGAGGTTGGATAATATGGTGGGTAAGGTGCTTGCCTTGTACACAGCCAACCCAAGCTCAATCCCTTGCACTGCATGTGACACCACCAGGAGCCTTTAGCACAAAGCTGTAGGTAAACTAAGCCATGAGCACAGTGGGGTGTGGAACCAAAACAAAACCAAACCAGTAAAAGGACTAGACCAATATTTATCCTACCTTTCCTTTAGGGACTGAAATTCTGTGTTCTTAGTCATTTCTGAGAAAACCTTTTTCTTTAGGAATGAAATGGTGGAATAATCTGATTGCATAATTTTACAATAACTTATGACATGAACATATTTAGGTACAAGCACCTAATGGTACAAACCATTAGGTAAAAGTCTAAAAATAACTTAATAATGGAAGAGTCAGTCTCAACACACAGAGAGACAACTACACACTGAAAGACATGTGCCACTGGGTGTAGAAGATAAAGACCACCAAGGGAATAGTCTTGCCAAAGAACATAAACTAAATCTTAGTTAGCTCCTTGATCTAACTGCTAATTAGTAGAAGTTATGCTACAGAAAAACAACATCAGGCATCACAAGACTCTAACAGTGGTCCTCTAACTATCGGCTGTGGGCCACATATTGTATTTGTATCTGTTTTGTTTCTACATTGCAAAATAAGATATATGCAGTGTGCATAAGAATTCGTTCATAAGTTTTGTTTTTACTATAGTCAAGACCCTCCAATGGTCTGAGGGACAGTGAACTGGCCCCCTGTTTAAAGTTTGAGGACCCCTGCTCTAGAAAAACCCAGACATTGGAAAACTATGACATAACGAACCATTTTAGACCAAAAATTCTAAGAAAAAAGAGATGGGAAATACCTATAGATGAACAGTATTTGGATGATAGATAGATGAAAATCCATTAGATGATTCTACCTTTTCATGTGTTTGATATCTGCTTACAAATTAATCTCGAGGGGCCAGAGTAATAGTACAGCAAGCAAAGCATTTGCTTTGCACGCAGCTGACCCAGGTTCAATCCTTGGCATCCTCTATGTATGGTGTTCCAAGCCCATCAGGAGTGGTATCCAAATGCAGAGCCAGGGGTAACCCCTGAGTACTGCTGTGTGTGGCCCCTACCCCCAGAAAAATATCTTGACAAATGACTTGAAAGTGTTAAAAGAAATCGACCTGGCAGTCACAGTGACATTTAGCAAAATAATTGCCTTATTTTACATTTTTTTCTTAATAAATCTTTATTTAAGCACTATGATTATAAGCATGTTTGTAGTTGAATTTTAGTCATAAGTTTCCAACTTCAGCTCTATCAATATCCTGATATTGTTCCCAGTTAAAATGTTGGTGTGGGGTGGTGGTGGTGGTGTAGTGATAGCACAGCGGTAAGGCATTTGCTTTGCACGTGGTCAACCTGGGAAAAACCAGGGTTTGATCCCTGGCATCCCATATGGTCCCCTGAGCCTTTCTGACTGCAGAACCAGGAGTAATCCCTGAGTGCCACCAGATGTGGCCCAAAAACAAAAGGAAAAAGTTTTTTTGGGGGGGGCACTGTGATCCACTGGGAGCTGTTTAGCAGCATTTATGTTCCCTCTCTTCTAGTAGTCTCTCATCCTTCAGCTAAAACACTTCCAGAAACTCTGAATGGTCCCACAAGGACACAAATGCTCTTCAACAAAACAACCACCTTTGAGAATGCTACAGAAGTAGTTCACAATTTCCAGATCTTTCAAGTAATTGATTGTCTACAAATCTGTCCTGAAAATGAAATCATTAATACTTAAATAAATATATTTTAAAATATGTTTATTTGCTCAGGAGGTAGTACCTGACAGTACTCAGGGCTTACTCAGGGCCCTGCAGTCAAATATCATTCCTAGACATGCTTGCCAGACCATGAGAGGTAAAGCCCCTACTAGCTGTCTAGCTCTTCAGCCCTTATATATAGTATTTTTAAAATTTCCTTTTATTCTTCGTCTTTAGTTTGGATCATACATTCTATTCGACACATAACCTTCATACTTTGTGTTTCAGTTTAAAATTACCTCTTTAATATTAACTGTCGAATCATTAACTCATGCCTGAATGAGGCGTATCTAATATACTTCTTTTTCTGATTGCTGATAACTTTCATATTTTTTCCCTTAGGCATACTCAAACAGTGCTTGAGCAATATACTTGAGGGCCATTTTCAACTGCAAAATCATTAACAAAAGAGAAAAAAAAAAAAGAAAAGAAAAAGAAAAACCAACAAACAAGCACCAAATTGATCGAAAAGGACACCGTGATATAAAAGAGAAAAGGTCCTTATGTGACCTTCACTGGGAAAACATGAGATGGGTAACAAAAGTTTTTCACCACTCCTTCCACAAATGTCTGAGTTACCACAAAATCACCACAAATGTTCATTGTGGGGTTACAACTAAGTCTGAGTAAGTAAATTAGCAAATACAGATCCACAAATTAGTAGAACTGACATATTTGTATAGGAGAAAAATGTTAACACTTAGCCTACTTTTCTTAGATAAATTGTACATCAAACTGTCAATCAAAGAGCTTATGAGAGAAGGTTTTCTAGATAACAGAGTTCTAGTCAATACAGGAAGAATGGCAGAGTATCTGTCCATCACTTTTAAGATTTAACTTACATAATGGTAAGCAATAATCATCAGTAATTACCAGTGGTCAGCAGTAATCCTCAATGGTTGCTCAGACCACGAAGTGAAAGAGAATTAAAATTTTTATGGGTGAATCCAACTAACAACCACAGAGGAACTTAGTGATTCATTTTCATAGTGTTAAATTTTTTTTCACTCCAACTAAGTCTTTATTAGTGATTGAAAGTCTCCAACTCAAACACATCCCACCCCCCAAATCACCCAGGAAACATTAGCAGAAAAGATGCAGATAAGACTTTCAATGCACAACACAATAGAATCTGAGAACTGAGAAATCTAGGGAACTGAGTTTACCGTGATGGGGGATGGGAGTGAATGTGTGGGGAATAAAGGGGTGGTGAGAAGACTATGGTGTTGGAATGCTATAGGCATGAAACCCAATAATATATGTAAATCAGGATGTATAAGCCAGAATGTATAAAACAAATTAAAACAAAAGACAAAATGAAGAAGACACTAGTGGTCAACTCCCTTTCTCCTTAACACACTAGCAATAAAACTCAACTGCACAGAGAGCCCCAAGCCAAGGGATGTTGAAAAGGCCCATCTACTTCGCTTCTAGATGCATCTCCAAGAACTCCTCTCTGGGGCTGTCCATACTTTTAGTTTTTTCTCTTTCTCTTTCTCTTTCTCTTTCTCTTTCTCTTCCTCTTCCTCTTCCTCTTCCTCTTCCTCTTCCTCTTCCTCTTCCTCTTCCTCTTCCTCTCCTCTCCTCTCCTCTCCTCTCCTCTCCTCTCCTCTCCTCTCCTCTCCTCTCCTCTCCTCTCCTCTCCTCTCCTCTCCTCTCCTCTCCTCTCCTCTCCCTCTCTCTCTCTCTCTCTCTCTCTCTCTCTCTCTCTCTCGGGCTGTCCATACTTTCTTTAGTGTTTCTCTCTCTCTCTCCCCCCCTCCTCTTTTCTCCCTCCTCCTCTTCCTCTCCCACTACCCTCCTCTTCCTTCTCCTCCTTCTTCTTCCTCTCTCTTTCTCTCAAAATTAGTACCTTTCCTCAATAAACCCTGTGAAAATTCCAACTAACTTCTCAACTGAGAACAATCTTAGTCTCTGGAAGGAACAAGCTCCCCTATACTTCACCAGTCTTCTGATTCCCAAGTGTAGCTTGACAGCTGCTTTAGTGAGGCTGGCAACACTTTGCTATCCATACCATGCAGGAGTTCATACAGAATGACTTTCCCCAGTCCTGGTTCTCCCAGGCACTCACCCACTAACATTATTGTTGTCAACAAAACACTGTAATTTGTCTCTGCAGAGTGAAACCGTGGTAAGAAATTCTGTTAGCTGGCAAGGAAAAGAATCAAGGATGCTTCACTTTTGTGTAAAAAGGTAATAAGAGAGAGAAAGGAGAGAGAGAGAAAGAGAGAGAGAGAGAGAGAGAGAGAGAGAGAAATGAGAGGACAAATGAAGTGGACTTCATGAACTTATTAAAGGGATTTAGCAAAGTTCATGAGAAATAGAAGCAGACTGCAATAAATGGTACCCCATTTTATTTGCAATGAAAACCTGCTTAAGGAGCAGTGAAGTGATAGAAGGATGAACTAGGAACTACATTAAAAACAGCTTCTCAAATAAAAAAAATTTTTAATTTCATACATTCTATTGTGATAAAATGAATACAAATGATGCAGTCACTTTGTACATCAATACCATAAATTTAACATTTATAACTATGTTACCTAACTATAATAAAATAACTTAAAACTCAATGTGAAGTTCCTGTCCAAAAATATGTTGAATCCAAGTAATGCCTAGAAAAAGCCAATTCTTGGCATGTGCACCCACATGTTTCATAGATTGATCATGTACTAAGTAGGAGAGATTTTATTTTTCAAGAAGTGGGCTTTGATTTAGTGAACCAAAGATTAGTCTACAGGATCTAATTCATTTAGAAAAGGTGAAAATGTGGAAAAGAACATTTGCAAAATCAAAGAATATGTGGCAGTACCAGGACAAGAAGGGGCCAGGGGATCAATTTTATTTGTACCTTTATTACTAAAATGACTCCTGTTTTTACAATATTCATCTTTAACCTGCAAAAATCTCATTCAAAATGATCACGAGAAAAAAAAAAACAGCAGCAAAATCAAGATCGGAAACAAATTTATTTTGGGACAGAGTAGAGCTGAGAGGCAAGGCAAGGAAAGTTACATAAAGTATTACATAAGGAGAAACTATTTTCAAGGATTCATTAGATATTAACAAGAAAAAAAAAGCACACTAACTAAAAAAACACAATAGTGTAAAACAAACAAACAAAAAGCAACCTACCCACATTCTAGAAAACATTTAATGTCATAACTGGAATCATGAAAACAGTAGACAGACCCCAAGTAAGACCTTGAGATGTAATTACCTTGCATGAGAGTTGGCGCCTGCAGCATTTGCTTGTAGTAGGAGTAATACAGTCCACATTCTGTTCTGAATGAGATTTCCCGCTCCACTTCCTGAAATGAAGTTAAGTCTACTGGGTTTACATGGCCTAGTTTTGTTCAACTACTTCCACTGTAGAAACGGAATACAGAACAACAACTTAAAAGGAAAAAAAAAAAAAAACCTCTGAAAATAGTTCTTTTTTGTGTGTGTGCAGGATTCTACTTGTTTTTTAATAACTTCTTTTTAAATTGAAACAATTGTGATCAACAGAATCCTTCATAGTTAAATTTGAGTCAGGGCCCTTCCCAACATCAGTGTCAACTCCCTCTAAGTTTAGATTGTTAAAGTTTAGGTCCTTTGATTCTTTTATCATTGACTTTGGCTTGGATATTTAGTTCTGTTCTTATTTATTTCCCCACCAATGCATCTGAGACCACTTGGCCTTTCTTTTGATCTTTTCTTCTTAGTTTTATAGAAAAATGTGGAAATATGTGGTAAAAGTTTTATGTGAAAATAGTTTTATGAAATCTTGGTATATAAGAACAGTCAAAGGCAACCAATAAATCATTGAAGCTGGGTCATTAGGGTTTATTCTACTAATCTAGTGTTGAGGATTTCCAATTTATTTCTATAACAAACCATTTTTTCAAAAATAAATTGGGCTAAATTTTTTTTCTATAAGAAACCACTTTTAGGGGCCGGCGTAGTGGCGCTTAGAGGTAAAGTGTCTGCCTTGCCAGTACTAGCCTAGGACGGATTGCGATTCGATACCCGGGTGTCCCATATGGTCCCCCAAGCCAAGAGCGACTTCTGAGCACATAGCCAGGAGTAACCTCTGAGCATCATCGGGTGTGGCCCAAAAACAAACAAAAAAAAAGAAACCACTTCTAAAATATAAACAATGGGCTGGAGCAATGGCACAGCGGTAGGACGTTTGTCTTACATGCAGCTGACCCAGGACAGACCCTGGTTCAATTCCTGGCAGCCCATCCGCATTGTCCCCCAAGCATGCCAGGAGCGATTTCAGAGCACATAGCCAGGAGTAACCCTGGAGTACGGCCGGGTGTGCCCCCCCCCCCAAATATATATAAACAATGGGGCCAGAGAGATAGTACAGCAAGTAGGGCATTTCCCTTGAATGTAGTCAACTGGGGTCAATATCTAGCACCCCATATATTCCCCCCAAGCCTGCCAGGAGTGGTCTCTGAGAACAGAACCATGAGCAATTCCTGGATGTAATCCAAAAATAAAAATAAATAAATAAATAAAAAGGAAACAACTAGTTCCACTTAAGCTGATGTTTCAGAGCTCAATTTTATACCAATTAAAACTGTTTAATGTTCATGAAGAAAAGATAGAAGAAACACTAAACTGCTTTTGGATAAATATTCAATCTTTGGGGAAATTTTAAAGTAATAGCTATTAGTCAATTTGGTTTCAAGATGCTTTACAAAATTTGAAATTTAAATGACTGATAAAATAAGAAGGCAACTGTTAATAAGGATGGGGAGATTTTCAGAAATAATTTTATTAGTATTCAGATCCTTTATGTCATCTACACAGTAGTATAAAAACATGTCTATGTTGGTAAGTTAGTTTAAACAAGTGGTCAAAAAAAAACCCAGGTTTAGATTCTGCAAAATATTATCTAAATGCATTTCCATTTATATTTCTCCATATTATAGTGGATCCACATTTTATCAGGAAAAAATTTAATAAAACTAAATCGATTTATTTTCTGAGGAAAAAAATTAGTTCTAATTATTATTGGCCTTGAAGCACTATGATGCCTCATTTGCTGTGGACTCTATTTTTTAAAGGAAGTGGGAGCAGAAAAATAGTTCAAAAGGCTGGAAATCATGCTTCGCTATCAAGAGGCCCAATTTTGGTCCTCAGCACTACATGGCCCCCAAGCACTAAGCCACAAGAGAGCAGTGCAGCAAAGAACAAATTAAAAAAAAAAAAAGAAGAAGAAGAGGAGAAAACCTTTTTATATAATGAATTTCCCATTCACAGTAAATATTCAGGGCCAGAGAAAGGATACAGGTATAAAGGTGCTTGCCTTGCAACTCCAACACTGATCCCTGGCACTAAGGGACTGTATAAGGTTGTACTATATAAGGTCACAATGTCAAGAGTACTGCCAGGAGTGACTGCTAAGCAGAATAAGAAGTAAGCCCTGAGGAAGGAAAGAGGAAAGAAGGGAAGAAGGAAAGGAAGAAGAAAGGAAGGGAGAGAGAGAAGGAAAAAAGGGAGAGGGAGGAATGGGTAGACAGACAAATGGAAGGAGGGAGAAAGAAAGGCGAGACTGCCAAGCATTCTGGATAAATCAACCAGGGAACAGGGAACCAGTTAGGTTCTAGTTAGTATTTTACAGGGACGTCTGCTGGCATTGCTGGTTGAGCAAATGCATTTACTAAACAGCCAACTCAGGATCTCACAGAAACTCACCTGAACTATTATCATCCTGGCCAGGAGAATTCAATTGGAAATCTATATTTATCTATGTATTTTCTTTATAAAAAGTACATTATGGGGCCAGAGTGAGATCACAGCGGTAGGGCAATTGCCTTGCATGTGGCCAACCTGGGATGGACTCAGGTTCAATCCCTGATATCCCAGAGTCCTCCGAGTCTGCCAGGAACAATTTCTGAGTGTAGAGCCAGGAGTAACCCATGGGTGCTGCCAGGTATGGCCCAAAAACAAACAAAAAAAGAGGACAATATCAAATGATGTAGGTTTTTTTTTTAATATTTTTTTATTTTTGGGCCACACCTGGTGAGACTCAGGGGTTACTCCTGGCAATGCACTCAGAAATCGCTCCTGGCTTGGGGGACCATATGGGATCAGCTGCTTGCAAGGCAAACACCTTACTGCTGTACTATTGTTCCAGCCCCATGATGTCGCATTTTTGTAACTGTTGCTACTATAAATGATTTTAATTTTCTTTTATATTTTGAAGAAGAGATAGGTTTTATTTAGAAATTCTGAGGAAGGGGAGGGAGAGGCTAAAAAAACAGGGAGTAAAGTGCTTAAAAGAGAGAGAGGCCCATGATACCAACAACAGAGACTATGTGAGGAATGGAGGTGTATTGCCACTACAGACGATGACTTGGATTGGACAAACTAGTTTGGAGCCTAGAGTCAGTCCTGTGCCAGGAAACCTCAGGGGTAGGGTCTCCTTGTATTTAGGCCATAATTTTCTTTCCATGTCCCTTATATTTTGGTGGGCCTGTGCAAACAAATGCCACTCTAACACCGTTTTTTACTATGTTCCCTTGACTCCAATCCTTAAGAAAAACAACCCACTAAAACTTTTGAGGTTAACTTAAACTAGCATGTGCATGGAACTAGATAAATGTACTTTGCCCTCAATGGTTAAGGAGTTACATAAGTCTAATGTCTTTAGATTATATTGTGTGCTGCTATGAAATAGTATGTACTACAACTGGGGATTTGAGGGACAAAGTAATTGTATTGTACATGGGTTCAGTTTTGTTTTTCTTAATGTTCTTTGGCTGAAAGTTCAAGGCTGAGATATCATCGATGGGACTACCGAGAATTCTGTTTATGGGTGATTGTGCTTCCACTGTAACTTTACCCTGTCCTCTTTCTTTGCATCTTTGTTGTCATAATTAAAATAAAATTAAAAAAGTAAAATAAAAATAAATAAAAAAAAGAAAAACTGATGAATGCATTTGTTAATAATCTGTAAAATACTAGAAAAAGGCATAATCTCATGTAATCCATGAACTACATGACAATATGGGTATTGCAGTTTCTTTCATTTATGAAGGAGGAAATAAAACTATTTTAATAAGCAAAAAAAAAAAAAAGAGAGAGAGGCCTTCTCTGACAGCAGAAAGAGCCCCTCCCTGTACAAAACCCTGCATTCAAGTATAAAGTATGAACATGCAGATGTTAACAAAGGAGATGCATCCACCTGTGCATGGGCTAGCAACACAAATGTGCAGTAGGTGATTTAGACTGTTTGCCTTGCATGTAGCCAACCTGGGTTTGATCCCCAGCATCCAATATAGTCTCCTGAGACTGCCAGGAGTGTTTTCTGAGCACAGAGCCAGGAGTAACCCCTGAGCATCACCGGGTGTGGCCCCCCAAAAAAACTAAAAAATTAATTTAGGTGTTGTGGGTTTCTTTGTTTTTTGGGCCACGCCCGGCGATGCTCAGGGGTTACTCCTGGCTATGCGTTCAGAAATTGCTCTTGGCTTGGCAGACCATGGAGGGGGAATCGAACAACGGTTTGTCCTGGGTCAGCTGCATGCAAGGTAAACACCCTACCACTGCGCCATCACTCTGGTCCCCAGGTGCTGTGGTTTTAATTTTCATAGCTGTAAAGGCACCTTTTCTTAGAAGACATCTTAAGTACTTAATTTTGAATCTTTGAGGGGAAAAATTGCTCTTTTATTTTTGATATTGCTTGTTTTAGAATGTTCAAATTTCTCTTTGGTCAAGTAACTACAAAAGTGATGAACTGACTTTAGCTGAGGAGACATTAGCTTCTGTCATGAAAATAAAAAATGAAAACATTAGGTTTAATTACACTCCTTTCTTCTCTCCAACTGCTTTAAGTGTTCGAAGTAGGGCTGCCTGCAACAGAACACTCTGATATATCAAACATCCCAATCAAACTGGAGCACTAACTCAGACATTCACTTGTAGGGGTTTCATATCTCAAACATTTCAAAGAATAAAAGAGGGCTGACTTCACAAAGATGGGAAAAAGGAAAACCATTGCCTTAAGTACCAAAAGTAGAAGCATCTGTGCCCCGCCCCTCTCTTTAATATACCCAGAATGTATAAAGAACAGAGGGGGACCTAATTAGTAAAAATGCATTCAAACATGATTAATTGGTAATCTTGGCACCAGCTGTATAGAACCAAATGCTATACTTTATTAGACAGACACTTGCAAGTTTTACATCTGCTTCATGCTAAGAGAACATCTGCTTTATTCATTCACACACTTTTCCAGTTTTACAGCAATTTATACTTTGCCTGGTGGATCATGCCAATGAAAATGTACACTAATAGAAGTTACCTCTAAAGAATGCAAAATAAACATGTAATTCATACTTTAATTTGCAAAAGTTCTACAAGGAAAGCAATGCTGAGAGACTGAAAAAATATCAAGATGAAAGACACAAGAATTGCATTTTTAAGAATCTGTAAGCAAAAACTTTTAAATAATATGTGTAGCAATTTAATTGAAGGACTAAAAGAAAAAAGGTATCAAAAAAAACCCACCCCTTATTGGTCACAATTGTGATTTTCATCTTGTGGTAATACACAAAATAAGCCCTTAAAAATAAAATAAATCGGGGCCAAAGTGATAGCACAGTGTTAGGGCTTTGCCTTGCACACGGATTACCCAGGACAAACCTGGGTTCGATTCCTGGCACCCCAGATGGTCCCCCGAGCCAGGAGTGATTTCTGAGTGCATAGCCAGAAATAACTCCAGAGTGTCACCGGGTAAGGCCAAAAACAAACAAAAAATAAAAATAAAAAAATAAAATAATACCAACTGGCCAGACACATAGTACAGCAGGAAAGGTACTTGTCTTGCACACTACTGCCCAAGTTTTGATCCCCAGCACCCCAAATGGTTCCCAAGCACAACCAGGAGTAATCTCTGAGGTCAGATCCAGGGGTAACTCCAAGCATTACTGGCTATGAATATCTATCCCCCAAAATGAAGTAAGAAAAAATTTTAAAAAGTAACACTAAGCCTACAAAAAAAAGTGCCAGTTTTAAAAAAGCTCATGTAAATAACTATTGTGCACAATAATTGTTCTTCCAATAATTAAGCTGCTGGTAGTGAGGAATTCATTGGAAGAAAAACTTTATTAATGTAATCTGTTTTAGAATTAAGTTAACAAATCATCTCACCAAGAAACAGTAGCTCATGGTAAGACAGCTGTTCTTCAAATTCTGTAATGGAAATCATGCCCTCAGCAAACATATTCTAAGTGCACATATATGGTTCATTGTCTGGTGAAATTCATGTCCATCTGTTAGAATGGAATGATTCTTGCCCCAGAGTTGATTAAAGTCATGACATGTCATTGTTACAAGCAGCACTTGTGAGTCAGTTAGACACTACCAAAGTGACAGTTCTCCCACTGGGCCACAAGGAAGCATATTTTAGTCTGACAACTATTAAAGTTATAATTTGCAAATAAATCCAATTTATTTTAAAGACTCCTTGCTCGTGCAAGAGTATGTAAAAGATCTACAAATTCTGTAACATCACAAAAGTAAGGCAATAACAGTAAAACATGTTGGCACAAGCAAAAAAAGATGAAAATAAAAAGTGCTGGGCCCGGAGAGATAGCACATCGGCGTTTGCCTTGCAAGCAGCTGATCCAGGACCAAAGGTAGTTGGTTCAAATCCCGGTGTCCCATATGGTCCCCCGTGCTTGCCAGGAGCTATTTCTGAGCAGACCGCCAGGAGTAACCCCTGAGCAACGCCAGGTGTGGCCCAAAATCCAAAAATAAAATAAAATAAAATAAAAAGTGCTTTTAAGCAAATAAAAAAAATCCCCTTTCCTCATCACTAAAGTTGATACTTATTAGGGAAACAAAAAGATCTAAAAATTTGAGTCCTCAGGGCCGGAGAGATAGTATGGAGGTAAGGCGTTTGCCTTTCATGCAGGAGGTCATCGGTTCGAATCCCGGCGTCCCATATGGTCCCCCGTGCCTGCCAGGAGCAATATCTGAGCCTGGAGCCAGGAATAACCCCTGAGCACTGCCGGGTGTGACCCAAAAACCACCAAAAAAAAAAATTTGAGTCCTTGATCTCAAGGAGGTAATGTTTCAATGAGAAAGAATACTGCATTTTTTTTTAAAGGAAGTAAAATGACTATTCAAGAAAAGTTATCAATTAAGAGGAATGCACAGCTTCTGCCAAAACCATTGAATTCTGTGTTTCTTCTAATGGGCTCTTTTTGCATCAACCTATTTTGTGTTGACCACTCTTAAGTGCTAAGCATACATTTGCTGGGAAATGTTCAGGGAATAAAAAGGGCAAACATGTCTACCTGTCATTCTAGAGTTGATTCTAGAGTTGATATCCTAGAACAAAGGGAGAAGAGAATATATAAGAAGTAAAGTATAAGAAGTAAAGTATAAGGGAAGGAGAGACAGCATAGAGGTAGGGCATGCAGCATATCCGGAACAGGCGATGGTTCGAATCCTGACATCCCATAAGGTCCCCGAACCTGCCAGGAGCAATATCTGAGCATAGAGCCAGGAGTAACTCTTGAGTGCTGCCAGGTGTGACCCAAAATCAAAAACAAACAAAAAAAGGAAGTATAAGAAGTAAAGTAGAAACACAGACAGAGAGGGAGGGAGGGAGGAGTGCTATATCCTGAAGATAAGAAGGGTCTCCCCAACAAAATGGTGTGAGAGCCGAGGGAGAGAAGTTTCCAACACAATGTCAGATTTCAACAGCAGTAATAGCAAACTTTCGTCAAGAATATGCTTCCAGAGCCTCGCTGCCTTTAGCTGCCAGTGCCAGCAAAAAATTGAATTAAAAATAGAAATTCAGGGGGCTGCAGAGATAGTACTTGCTTCCATGCAGCTGACTCAGGTTCAACACTGGCACCACACACAGTATCCTGAGACTTCCAGGAGCACAGAACTAAGAGTAAGCCCTGAGCACCGCCAGATGTTGCCCCCAAACCAGTAAATCAATAAAAATTAAAATTCAGGTCCTTAATTCCTACATGTATTTGGCAGAGGTCTAGAATATTTGCAAACACAGAAAGTTCCACTGGAGAGCATTGTTCTAGCATGCTTCTAGTGGGTCAGGAGAGAATTTGGTATATGCCATAGTTTTTGGAAAGGACACATTAATTTTTTTAACTTTTACTGAGATAGACTTCCCATAATACAATTTACCCACTTAAAAGAGTACAGTTTAATGGCTTGTATTATATTCAGAGTTACGCACCACTAATTTTAGAACATTTCCATTACTCCCAAAAAGAAATTCACACTCCTGAGCTGTCATACTACATATCTATCATGGTCTCTCTGGCCCTGGGCGATCACTAATCACTTTCTGGCTCTCCTGATGGAACATTTCATATTAATGAGGTCAAATGTATCTCTTTGAGCCTGGCTTCTTCCATTTAGTATGCTTCCAAGGTTCATCTATGTAGCAGCATATTTCAGTAATTCCTTTAAAATAGCAGTGTAATTTTTCATTTTAAGGATATATGACATTTGCTTATTCATTCACCTGTGGGCTGGCATTTGGGTTTTATTTTTCTGTCTTCTGGCTATGTGGAAAATGTAGTTAACACCATTTGTGTATAGATTTTTGTGTAGATGTTATTTCATTCTTCTAGAGTATATACTTAGCTGAAGTGCTAAATCATAATTTCTTAGTTATTGTTAACTAATTTAGAGGTGATACAGTCAGTTATATTCCTACTAGCAGGGTAAAAAGGTTTCAGTGTCTCCATCCACATCCTTGTAAATATTTATTATGTCTTTCTTTTAAAGCTTTGCTAGTGAGTGTGATGATGTTCTCACTATGTTTTTGATTTGTGTCTCCCTCATACTTTATTCATCTTCTGGTAGTTAACCACCTTTGGGGTGCTTATTTTGGGGGAATGCCTGTTTAAGACCTTTGTCCATAGGAAAAACAAGGTTGGGCTGGAGAAATGCTCAAGTATGCACATGCACGCCGGGCATGTAAGAAGTCATGGAACCAATCTCTACCATTACATATGCTACTCTACCCATCCTCTCACCTCCGTACCATGCGTGGACCTCAATTTTATTGACCTATTTTAATTTAGTTTTTCTAAAGACAAGTCCCTTTACAAATAAATTATTTGTAAACAGTTTCGTGTGTGTGTGTGTGTGTGTGTGTGTGTGTGTGTGTGTGTGTGTGTGTGTGTGTATGTGATGACTTTCTTTCATTTTTGGTCAAACTCATGAATGCTCAGGGTCATTTCCAGCTGGGAGCAAGGAGAATCCGGAGGGACCTGATTACTTTAAGGTTTTATTTATTTATTTATTTTACTTTAAGTTTTGAAATCAAGAAGTGTGTGTCTTGCAACCTTTCCTAAGAATTCAGAATTCTGAAGGTGGGGCTGGAGAGACAACATGGAGGTAAGGCATTTGTCTTGCATCCAGAAGAATGCTGGTTCGAATCCTGGCATCCCATATGGTCCCCTGAGCCTGCCAGGAGCGATTTCTGAGCATAGAGCCAGGAGTAACCCCTGAGCACTGCCGCGTGTGACCCCCAAAAACCAAAAACCAAAAAGAAAAAAAAAGAACTCTGAAGGTCTGAAGGTGTTGTTTGTTGTTGTTGTTGGGTTTTGGGCCACACCCAGTGATGCTCAGGGGTTACTCCTGGCTATGTACTCAGAAATCGCTCCTTGCTTGGGGGACCATATGGGACACCGGGAGATCCAACCACGGTCCATCCTGGGTCAGCCGCATGCAAGGCAAACACCCTACCGTTGCACTATCGCACCTCGCCATGAACTCTGAAGGGTTTTTAATCAAAATGCTTTTCTAGGTCTCCAGAATTCCCAGATGAATTTGATGATTGGCCTATCAGTTTCTCCAGTAAGTTCTATCAGAGAAACTATCATATTAAACATATGCTGAGTATGCCTTTCTTAAAAATAGTCCTTCAATTCCTGAACATAACTAAACTTTTATACTGCTTTTGTTAAATTTATTCATAAGTATTGTATTCCTTTTGTAGTTATCACAAAGGGTATTGTTCATTTCATGTTTGTTTCTTCATTGCTATTGAATGGGAACATAATTAATTTTTATATACTGCTTATATGTTGGACTCTTACTAAAGCTTACAGTATTATATTTTAGTGAATTCTATTTTTTGTTTGTTTGTTTTTGGGTCAAACCTGGTGGCACTCAGGGGTACTTCTGACTCTGTGCTCAGAAGCCGCTCCTGGAAGGCTCAAGGGACCATATGGGATGCTGGTATTCGAACCGAGTCCTTCCTGTATTGGCCGCATGCAAGGCAAATGCCTTACCGCTGTGCTATCATTCCAGCCCCTTTAGTGGATTCTATTTAAAATATCAGAACATCTACAAATTTGACTTACTCCATAATTTTGGATATCTTCTATTTCGATTTTTTTGGGGGGAGGGGCACACCCAGCAGTGCTCAGGACTTACTTCTGGCTCTGTAATCAGGGATCACACCTGGTAGTGTGATGCTGGGCCAATTTGGGATCCCAGAAATTGAACCCAGCTACATGCAAGTCAAGTGTCTGAAACCCAACTAAGAAGGACTTTGTAAATCACAATGGTTTCAATAAAATATTTTTAAAAGACAAAAAAAAAAAAAACTTCACTGACTAGAACTTTCAGTATAATAATGAATCAAATGCAAGAGTAGATAACTTTGTTATATTCCTGATCTCAAGAGAAATATTCTAGGCTTTTACCATTTAAGTATAATATTAGCTTTGACTTTTGAGGCAGATACTCTTTATGATGTTATTCTATTTCTAGCATTTTGACTGTTTTCATACTTCAAATTTTGTCAAATGTTTCCCCTATGTCTCCTGAGATAATAGGATTTTTTTTCTTTTATTCATCCAATGCAGTAGAGCTCACCTTACTTTCTCACTCTTTTTCATTCTTCTACACCCTCCACTACCAGATGTGGACCTAGTTTTTATTGGGGGGGCACACATGTTGTGCTCAGGGGTTAATCCTGGCTCCTCACTAGGGGAACCACATGGGATACCGGGAATCAAACCCAGGTCCATCCTGGTTCGGCAGCTTGCAAGGGAAACGCCCTGCTGTGCTATCTCTCTGGCTGGACCTAATTTTTTTTTAATTGAGTTGTTTTAATTATTGGAGTCTCTCCAAATACATGTCCCCTAACAAATAATTTGTAAACACAATCGCGCGTGTGTGTGTGTGTGTGTGTGTGTGTGTGTGTGTGTGTATGTGTGTGTATTTTACTTTCTTTCATTTTTGTCACATCTGTGAGTGCTCAGGAGCTATTTCCAGCTGGGTGCTGGGAGAATCAGGAGGTACCTTAGTATTTTAGGTTTTGAAATCAGGAAGTGTGAGTCTTGCAACATTTAAGTTATATAAGAAAATTATACTGAACATTTTTGTACCTTTTTGAAAGTGTACTGATATGATAAAGAAGTACATTAATAGATTTCCTAATGCAAATATAATTTGCATTACTCATGACATAAAATTAATTTTTCACAGTGTATAGATTACCTTATGTGCTTCTGGATTCTTTTTACCAGAACTTATTAGAAATTTAAGTTTATTACATATTAAGTAAATTTTTAAAATTGAATTGTAATTAAATTTTCAATTTTTTAAATTGATTCTATTTTTATTTTATTTTTTTATTTTTCATTTTTATTTATTTATTTATTTATTTATTTATTTATCTTTTGGTTTTTGGGCCACACCCGGCGTTGCTCAGGGGTTACTCCTGGTTGTCTGCTCAGAAATAACTCCTGGCAGGCACAGGGGATCATATGGGACACCGGGATTCGAACCAACCACCTTTGGTCCTGGATTGGCTGCTTGCAAGGCAAACGCCGCTTTGCTATCTTTCCGGGTCCCATTGATTCAATTTCTAAATGGAAATTTTAATTTAGAAATTTCAGTTCATTACTTATTAAGTGCAATTTTTTAAATTGAATTTTGGGGGGGTGGCATTAGCCATTCCTGGCAGTACTCAAGGCTTACGCCTGGCTCTGTGCTCAGGGATAATTCCTGGTGAGCTCAGAGGAGCATATGAGGTGCTAGAGAGATGAAACCTGGGTCAGCCAAGTACAAGCACCTTACTTGCAGTTCTATCTCTCTGGTCCATTTATTGAATTTTTAAATACTATTTGAATATACTCAACTGATTCCTATTATTCATTGATTTCTTGCAAATTAATCTAAAAGCTGGTTTATTTGTAACAAAATCAATACTTTGCTTTGCTTTCACAGCCATAGGTAGACATGTACAGAGATGCAATGAAATCAATTTAATGCAGCTCCAGGAGGTGTGATTTGCCTCTTGCAACTCTCATAAAGAACAATAAAAGGGCAGGGCAGCACAGCACAGGCCAGTACAGAGGCTGAGTTCTGAGACACTCACTGAAGAGTCTTTGGGTGCAACACTTTGTCTTTTGTAAAATCAGAAAAACAGAATAATTTAGAATGAGTTTTAATTATTTAAATATATAACCCTAGTGTGTAATTAGATGTGTAAGACTGTGGATGGATACACATATTTCGCCCATGAGTTGGTCTATACAATTTATATTTGTACCTAAGATTGGGAGTAGAGAGTGGGGGGTCCTTGGGGACATACCTGGTGGTGCACAGGGATTGTTTGAGGGAGATTGAGGGGAGGGGTCCATGCAGTGCCAGGGATCATACACAGGTGTTTTTACACAAACCATAAGTTCAGACCATTTAAGCTGTCTCTGACCCAAGATTTTCCTTTTTGGGAGACTTTTCAAATGATGTCAGAAGGCTATGTGACACTCTCCTGGCAATTCTAAACCAGTGAGGCTGGCAGTTTAATGCTAGGATCCAGGGTTGCAGTGTTGATTCAGTCCTACAGTACCAGAGAGACTCACAGATGATGCTCAGGAGTCTCAAGGGTCATATCCAGCAGTGCTCAGGGCTCACCAGGGCTACACACAATGATGCCCAGAGACCATGTGGATTTGAAACAGGATCAGCCACATCCATCACTTATACCTTAATCCCTATACTTTCTAATAATTTACTAATTTTACTTATTTTTGATCCAATACTCCTCATGCTAAATTCTCCCAGATTCTAGATTCTTGTGTATTGCTTCCAAGGTGGTTGGAAATCTTTATGGCCCTTTCATTTTTTATCCTATGTATAATTCCTGTTGCTACCTTCTTCTATCTCCCTGAAAGTATAAATCGCCATTTTTTGTTTGTTTGAGGGCTACTCCCAGTAATGTTCAGGGGTTACTCCTGGCTCTATGCTCAGGAATCACTCTTGGTTATATTCAAGAAACCATATGGGAAGCCAGGGACTGAATCCAGATTAGCTGCATGCAAGGCAAGGCTTGTTGTACAATCACTCCAGGTTCTATAAATAGCTATTTAAAAAAATATTGTAACTTAAGTAAAATGGTTAAAATAGTATTACATACATAGCTTTAATTGATGGTTTTTTAGTTTGTTTTGGGGCCACACTCAACAATGCACAGGGGTCATTCATGGTGGTGCTTAGGGGAATATATGAGATGTTGGGATTGAATCCAGGTAAGTGTCCTATCTGATTTACTATCTCTCTATCCCTATAATATGCATGGTTTTAACATACAAAATTACTGGCATGTTCACTACCATTAATGTGTGTAAAAGCCTCTGCCACAGCAGCACTTTTATTACTTCAGTCTGCCACAGATATCTCTATATCCTTTTGAATGTAACCTTACACATTGGCAAATGTTTTATTATATTTGAAGCCAAAAGAAAATAATGGCTGCTGATATTTCCCAGGTAATCTGGTCTAGGCTAATCACTCTGGCATTTTCAGAAAGGGAAGAGGCAGATTCCCCTTTCTGTATGAACTACAGTAATTCAAAGCAATCCCCTACATCGTCTGGAAAAAAAAAAAGAAAAAAGAAAAAGAAACAGCTCAGCTCCACGACTTAGCCTTATCAAACTGCCAACTGACCAAATTTGTTTTAGATCTATAAATACTGGACTGAGCGACCAAGCAACACCTTAATATGTTATAATAGTGTCAGCCATGTAGTACCATCGGAAATCTGATAGGAAAGTTCCATAGGAATCTACCAAACTCAGTGAGCCTAAACAGTAACACAGAAGGCTCAATTGGCACTGACCACAGCCCAGTTAAATCCTTAAACACTGACTCTAGTAACAGCATGGAGAGATGTAACAATTGTTTAAAATCAACCTATGTTGATCTAAATTTTAATAATTTTATTTGCTTTTACTTTTATGCTGTTAGAAGCAATATGAAATAAAAGTGTGCCTGTGTAGAGAAAGGCTAAGATGGTGGGTAAGAAACTGGGGACAGTGGTAAAGGGAAGGTCACACTGGTGGTGAGATTAGTATTTAAATATTTAATACCTAAAGCAGCTGTATTATGAACAACTTGGTAAATCACAGTGTTACAATTAAAATTAGGGAAAAAAATTGGGGATGGAGAGATAGTATATTGGGTAGACATTTGCTTTACACACAGAAGACCTGAGTTCAATCCCCGGTGTTCCATATGGCTCCTCAAGCACCACCAGGAGTGATTCCTGAGTAATTCTATAATTTTAAAGTTCCTATATAAATGTGGTTTTTTAAAATCTGACTAGGGCAGGGCATGGTTTTAGCAGATCAACCACTTCAATGAAATTCATCTTGGGCAGAGGCCAGTAAGCATTTTCCTTGTGACACAGTGGGATTTACAGGACTGAGCTCTTTGGTCTTTTCCTCATTTTGATCGAAAGAGGTCAGTGACACCACTGACCCCTAAGCGCTCATGAGACATACCCCTATCATGGAGTTGGGAGTCACCCTTGAACATCACCAGGTATGGAAACCCCCCCTAAAAAAAGAACAAATCTGTAGCTTGGAGTCATTTCTCAGTATCCGTCTAGACCTCTTTCAGTTTCACTGTGGTTAACAGTTCTTCATGATATATTGTGGTTGCAGATTTCAGACCTTTCAAAAACAGAATGTGATTACTGACTCCCCCTAATTCACCCCAAAGTAGGATGTTCTGATTTGTGATGAATTGACAGACTATTTTTAGAGTCTGGACATGCTGTTATCATTAATCTATATGACATTTTTTTGGTAATTGCTCTAAAGTAATTTTTAGGAAAAAGAGAATTAGCATATTTTCTTGCTATCTTATTTATATTTTGGTTTTAGTTTTGGTTTTTGGGCCACAGCAGGCCATGCTCAAGGGTTACTTCTGGCTCTGCACTCAGAAATTATTCCTGGCAGGCTGAAGGGACCATATGGGATGTTGGGGACCAAACCCAGGTTGGCTGTGTATAAGGCAAATGTTCTCCCTGCTGTACTCTGGCTCTGGCCCTCTACACTGCTACTTAAAAATAAAAGTTAAGCAAGCAGTTGTAGGAGTTTAACTATACATTTTGAAATAATCTATGAGTCAAAGATGAGGAACATAGAAATAATATGGTTACTTAAATTACTATTTTCTGTATTTTAAACTCCAAAAATATTAAATTATATCACCATAGCAATCTATATGTAATAGTAAAATGTTGTGTAAAATATTTATAAGGTGGGCCGGGCGGTGGCGCTGGAGGTAAGGTGCCTGCCTTGCCTGCGCTAGCCTAGGACGGACCACGGTTCGATCCCCCGGCGTCCCATATGGTCCCCCAAGAAGCCAGGAGCAACTTCTGAGCCATAGCCAGGAGTAACCCCTGAGCGTCACAGGGTGTGGCCCAAACACCAAAAAAAAAAAAAAAAAAATATTTATAAGGTAAAAGCATATAGGTATCACAGAAGGCTTCTTTCCTTTTTCTTCTTCCTTTTGTCTTTTGTTTATGGGCTATTTCTGGTGCTCAGAAATCTCTGTGCTTAGAAATCACTCCTGGCAGACTGGGGCGGGGGGGGGGGGGGGGGGGGGACATGGGATGCTGGGGATCAAATCTGGGTCAGCCACATGCAAGGCAAACACCCTATTTGCTGTTTATCATTGTTCCAGGCTCACAAAATACTTCTTAAACTCTTTTCTCTTGAGACAGTTTTTTGTCCAAATTTTTACATGCCCTTGTGTATACAGGTAAAAGTATAAAAAACACTTATGAATATAAATCATAGTAAAATTTCTTTTAAAACATTTTTTTAAAAAGTTATGTGACCCCTTCCCACAGGTGTCACAACCCAACAATTTGGGAAGCTAGTACATTAAGAACATAAGTAAAATATGTATGTGTATAAGATGAAAAATTGAAGGGATAAACAGAAGAAATAACTTTTTATTCAGGGTAATTAATAACTTAAAAAATGGTTGTAGGGCCTGGGAAATAGTATATCAGAGTGAAGTGCTGAGCCTAAGTAATCAAATCTAACTGACCATCAACAATTTATGGGATAAACAAGTGTGGTCAATATCTTCAATGGACAAACACTTTGCCATTTTAAAAGATGAGGGGCTGAGAAGATAGCTCCAAGAACCCAACTCCTGTTGCACATATAAGGACTCCAAATTCTGTCTCTAGCATTGCATACTTCGTCCCCTGCCCCAGGAGTACACAATCATTTCTGCGCAGCTGGGCTGAGAATTGCTTTTGGGCCTGGTCCCTGGGCTCCTAAGCATAGCAGGAATCTCTCCTGCCAAAAAATTAACAAGCAGATGCATTTTTACATTTCTGAACAAAAAAAGAAGATGGAACTTGCGGTGATCATGCTAAATAAATAAGGGCAGTGAAAGATGGTTTCACTCGTGGACTATAAATTGTTAAAGCAAATGGAACAGTAAAAAATATATATATATAAAAAAAAGATTCTATGGCTAAATGTAAACATAGTGGTTACCAGAAGCGAAAGGGAAGGGGTATGGGAAAAGAGGAGAGGAGTTCTTTGGTGGTAGAATGGCACTGGGGCTTTGGGAGTGAGCAGTAGATATGGTGTTATGAAACTGCAATTCCCTAATAGTATCAACTAATAATAAATTTCTGGAAATGCACAAATTGGTTCCTCACTTGCCAGCACTATGTGTCTCCAAGTTCATTATGGTGCATCCTTCTGTTCTCTTTCTGAACTGATGTTTTTTTTACAGAGAATCATGTCTCCCTTCCATGTAGGACACCATTTCCCTCACTGCTGCAGTTAACTCTACTTCAGATATGCCACTATTAGCACCAAAGATGTCTTGAGACTTAAAGGCATGAGGCTCTGAGCTTTGTAGTCTACTCTATTTATAAGAAGGGCAGCTAAAAACCGCAGATATCTTTTAAAAGTCAATTTAAAGTTAGAGAATTTGGGCTTCAGAGATAACAAGATTAAATAGAATTATGTGTATATAAACCTGCGCCAGTGGCACATATACAGCAGATAAAGAGCATAAAAATATCTTTCATATTCTCAATTTCCTAGCAAAAGAAATCTAACACAATGGTTGAAAGGGTATAAAACTTGGGGTGCTGGAGCCACGGTATAGTGGATAGGGTGCTTACCTTGCACATGGCCAAGCCACGTTTTATCCCTTAAACCCTTTATGATCCCCAGAGCCGAACAAGAGAGACCCCCTGAGCACAAAACCAGTTCTAAGCCCTGAGTACTGCCAGGAGTGGCCCAGAATACCAAAAACATTAAATAATAATTTTGAATATAAAGCTCTCTGTATGATTTGTATATTTTATAAACATCAGTTTTACTCCCTGACTACAGCTAATTCAAAATATTCAAGAGGTAAAATATTTTCATAAGAAAAAACTAGCCTGGTCATTTTGATAAGTTATAACTCACAAGAGAAAAAGAAAAATATATGCACTTTTCTCAATTAGTCCCATAAGCCCCAATATAAAAATGGTATAAATTATAGGAATATACTTATACAAAGGCATACAAATTCTGAAAAAGCACTTTCCTTTGGCTAAGTTAGGTCTTGTGCACCAGAGAGATAGTAGAGGCTACAATGTTTGCTTTGCATATGGCTGACCAAACATCAAAATATGATGCCCTAAGCACTAACAAGAATGACGCCTAAACACAGAGCCAGGAGAGTAGCCCCTGAGCACTGATGGGTATGCTTCCCCCACACGAAAATAAGGTCTTTGATCAATAATAGCTACAGATTTCAACCATTTTCATTAGGATGAAAACTAAGAGGACTAGAGATATAGTATAGTGGGTAGTGCTTGTTTTTGCACCCTGCCAGAAGTGTTTCCTGAGTATAGCCAGCAGTAAGCCCTGAGCACCACCAGGTGTGGCCTGAAAACAAAAGAAAATAAAGCAAGAGCTTATACAGAGGTATTTCAGGCTGAAGAAATAGTTGGAACATCTGAGGATTCCTCTTGTGAAAAAAATACTCTGCTTATCATGCATTTCTTGAACACAGAGGGAATAATGCCATGACTATGAGCTTAATCCTAAATTAAGGAGATGTCTGTGATGGGGAGGTGCCTGTTTTTGAGCTTCGAAATGGAGAAGGCACCAACAGAAACTAGCCTGCCATCTCTTTCTCTTTCTACACAAGCCTCAACCTTGCTGACACATTAACAAGGAAAATGTCTAATCCCAGTACAGATACTTTCAGATCTATAAATATGAAATTTTCCTACATGGACTACTGAAAGTTACTGACAGTATATCCAAACCTTACTCACCACTCCTGTTTTACTGTCCCTTGCATAATAAATGATTTGGCTGACCTTCATACCCCATTTGTTATGTGTGGTCAATATAGCCTCAAATTTCCAGAGCCCTTTATTATTCATGGTGGGTTCCTAGAACTATGTTTGATAGTTTATGCAAACAGGTGATTCAGGTGGCCCCTTGATAGTTTATGCTAAGGAGATGATTTAGGAAGCATCTGGCTAAGCCAGAAAGACCATGTGATTGGGATTTGGAGCTTGGAGCCACCTGGTATCAACCAAGCTCTGGGGAACAATGGACAGTTGGAGATTGTGTTCAACCTGTGGCCAATGAATCAACCTTGTCTATAAAAGTAACCTCAATAAAATCTTTGGCAACTAGAATTTATGTATGCTTACCTGTTTGACAATATTCTACACTGCAGAGCAGAGTAGTGTATGAAGAAGTTTGGGACCCTGTTCAGCCTTTGCCCATTCATCTCTCCATTTGAGTGCTTCTCATTTGTATTCTTTTGCAATAATGAAACTATAATCAAAATCACAGAACTTTCCTGACTTCTGTATTTACTGAGTTCCTGAAACTCAGGTGATAGGTGTTGGGGGAACTTCCTATCAGGTGTTAGTGGAAATTTCCAATTTATAGTCAAAAGTGAGTGGAGCCCTGGGCTGGAGAGATAGTACAGTTGGTTGGTGGGATATTTGCTTTGCACATGACCAAACCAAGTTGATATCCAGCATCCCCAGTGGTCTCCTGAACTCGTTAGGAGTGATTTCATAAATGTAGAATCAGGAGTAATCCCTGAGCATTGCCAAGTGTGACCTCAAAACAAACAAACAACAAGTGAGGGCAGCTCAGGCCACCCCAGATTTATGACTGGCACCTGAAGTGAGGGCAGTTTGTGGGACTATATTCTCACCATGCAGTTGGTTCTGCCATTTTCCCCTCAGATCAGCTGCCCACAAGAATTCATTCTTACAGTGACTGACAAGTCCACCCATTTGCTAATGAGTCAGCAATGATTTCCCCCGCTCAATCATCCCCCACAAAAGGATTTATCCATCTTCTTAATTCCAATTTCTGTCAGTCTATAAGGCCTCCATGACCTAGCCCTTTATTTTCTTGAATCATTCCCCTCACTGCCCTAACTCTGGCCATATGATGTGCATTCTCTCGGAAAGGCACTGACCGCAGTCTTCTCACTTCCTCCCTTTGCTTAGAATGTTCTCAAAGACCTAGATTTAACTGGTTTATTTTATACTTTTTAGATCTTTATCCTCAAAGTGGTCTGCTTTGCTTCTAAATTTCAAGTATTTTCTCAATTTACCCTGTGCTACTTTTCACTACAATACTTACTTCCTCTTAGTTTCTCATTTATTTCTCAATAGCATTCTTTCCTATCATATTCAAATCCTGTATTTTCAGGTCTTTGATTTTGACTAACACATAGAAGTTATTCCTTTATGAAAGTATCCTAATGGGATATTCAGATACTACTGAACACACCAAATAGGGTTATCTTAGTGGTTTACTAACTGTGGTTTCATTATCTTCAAATTCAATCTTTACACATTGGCCTTAGCTACCTAAAATACCAATATGATGACAAACATCACTGGCTTGGTAAAACTAGAGCACCTGACAATGCTAAGAAAAATCTGTTTCTGAGAACAGATCACATTCTTCTTTTTTTTTTTTTTTTTTTTGGGCCACACCCGGCAGTGCTCAGGGGTTACTCCTGGCTGTCTGCTCAGAAATAGCTCCTGGCAGGCACGGGGGACCATATGGGACACTGGGATTCGAACCAACCACCTTTGGTCCTGGATCGGCTGCTTGCAAGGCAAACACCGCTGTGCTATCTCTCCGGACCCCCAGATCACATTCTTAATCTGGGTTTTGCTTATCTTTCCATTCCATTCCCTCTCTCCATCTACTCTCCAACTATGCCCAATACCCAGGATCTCAAGTACTCTTACCTCTAGATTTTCTCTATCTGTGTCCCTATGACATTCACCTTCCATACTTAATATAACTGGTCAACCCTTACTCACATACCAGGTATCCTTAGCCATTACTTTCTCTATATAGCTCCTTACAACTGTGGGTTGTGATCTTATATGGTGCCACATAACAATGTGGCGGTCAGGAAAATATTGACAGCAAAAAAGATTTCAGATGCACAACCATGTCTCCATAACCTATTTCTATAAACTATTCTTTTAAAAAAATGTGACTATGCTGAGATCATCTCTGGGGCCAGATTAGGATTCCATGGCTTAGAGTAATGAATAGCATTTGATTTTCCTTATATTTTTTATATTAGCAGAAAAAAAGTCATACAAAAGTCTACCATTTACATATACAAAGATGCAAATTGCATATACAAAGATAATAATTAAAAGTACCACAAATAGTTCTCAATTGTACTGCATGGGAAAGCGTTTTCTTTTACTTTATTTCCTTAAGAAAATTTCAAGATGTTTTCTAATTAGAAAGCCCATGGCACCAATTTCACAATCCAATCAGAAAAATACTGATTTAGCATAACTGCTGCCTCAGTTGAATAAATTAATTTGAAAAAATGTAAAAATCTCAAATTATTAAAATCCTAACGTTATTTTTAAATAAACACAATTTTTTTTTTTTTTGGTTTTTGGGCCACACCCGTTTGACGCTCAGGGGTTACTATGTGCTCAGAAATCGCCCCTGGCATGGGGGGACCATATGGGACGCCGGGGGATCGAACCGCGGTCCTTCCTTGGCTAGCGCTTGCAAGGCAGACACCTTACCTCCAGCGCCACCTACCCGGCCCCTAAACACAATTTTTTTAACTCAAGAATCAAACCTCATAATAAACTGTACTCTTTATGGCAAACATGCACTGGCTTGGTCCTTTATATGAACTAACAACTAAGCTGAGGAATAAATCAGACAATGGTCAAAAAAATCTCATACCTTAATATTAGAAAACCATAAATCATTTTCATGTAAAGTGGCCAGGTAGACAGATGTAAGAAGTCCAATGCAAAGGGCAACAGTTCCACCAATTGTAAATGATAGAATCTTCCATAGTCTTCTACTGGTACAGCCTTTCAGAAATATTAAACAGACAGACAAATCAGTCAAGCATTTAAAATGCACTAGTTCAACATGCAATTATCAAGGATGTTAAATTTCCAGTTGCCTGTTATTGTAGAAGTCTTCCCTATCTTCAAGAGCCAGTCAAGGATTCTTTGCTGTGACTCATAGGAACCTCAGGGGAGTGGGGAGAAATTAGGAGTTTTGAGCCATACCAGGTGCTGCTCAGGGGCTACTCCTGGCTCAGTACTTAGGCGTGACTACTGCTGTACTTAGGGGCCTATATGTGGTCCTGGGGAGTCAAACCAAGTCAGCTGCATGTAAGCAAGTGCCTTCCTCCTGTACTATTTTTACAGCCCCTGCTTTCATACTTAGTTTTTAAGCTTCACTCAATAAAAAATAATAAAAACCTACAAACAAGCCATACAATTCAAGTTAAAGAACCTATAAACTAAAAAAAAAAAAAAATTGCATATAAGAAAGCTTAAAGAATCAGGCAATAAAGAATATGCTTAGTATAAATGAGACCCTAAGTTTTACCCCAGGCACCTCTTGACTTTTGAAACACCACTGGGTATGGCTCTGTGGTGGTGGTGATGATGGTGGAGAAACAGAAGGGGAGGCAGGAGACCAGAGAGCTATTTCAGTGGGTAGGGCTCATGCCTTGCTTGCAGTTTGATTTCTGCACCACATATGTTGTCCCAAACAAAATGAGCAGTGATCCCTCAACAAAGCTAGGAGTAAGCCTTAAGAACAACTGGGATGGCCCCTAAATAAAAACAAACAAAAGTTTAGATATCTCAAACATAAAAACGCATTTTACAGTGCTTAACGTTGCATCTGGACAACCTAGGTTCAATCCCCCAGCATCCCTTATCCCTGGCATCCTATATGGTTCCCCAAACCCTCAGGAGTAACTCCTGAGTGCAGACTCAGGTGTAGCCCCTGAGGCCTACAGGGGTATGGCTCAAAACAAAACAAAATGAAAATTTTCATTATTGTAAAAATACAATGAACATTCAAATAGGAAATTAAACACAGGACTAGGACATACAAAAATATGAATAATAAGCACAACAGATAACAGTAAAGAAATGCAAATTAAAACATCAAGCTCTAATTTTTACAATATTGGCTGATTTGGTCATTTAAAAATGCTAATAACACAATTTGATAATTCACAAGCACTTTCAAACCTGTCTAAAAGAAGAAATTGGAGCCAGAGCAATAGCTCAGCAGTAGGACCTTTACCTTGCATATAGCTGACCCAGGACAGACCCAGGATCAATCCCGGACATCCCATATGGTTTCCTGAGCCTGCCAGGAGTGATATCTCAGCACAGAGCCAGGAGTAACCCTTGAGCATTGCTGGGTATGCCACCAACCCCCCCACCCAGAAGAAAAAATTGTCACTTCTTTGGAATGCAATATGGCAACAAGGAGAAAAAGTCACCAAAATGGGCCCAATACTTGATCAGCAATTCTAAACCTAGGTCTATACCCCTAGGAAACAAAGCATTCAACAAAATGTAGCCACAAGGATGCCTGTCACCACTGTTTTCTATAGACACTAAACTGTTCTAAAAACACTTAAATATTCAAATAAATGTTAGTACTAATGACTAAAAAATTATAAAATTACACTGACATATGTTTTTGACATCAGTGACGTGCAGACAAGCTACAAAACAGCCTACAGGATCCTAATTCTGTATAAAATTATATATGAATGCTTGAGGAGACACACGTGCAGAGAGCATTTAGACTGCAAGATAATAAAAATGTCACTGGTAAAGAGTCATGGGTGGGTTTGTAGGAGTGTTTCTTATTTTTCACTTTCGTTTCGTTGTGCTGACAGGCATAAATACTGCATGCTTTGGTAAAAATGAATGCTCCCTACAGTTAAGCTTTAAGTAAACAAGAAGAAAAAAAAAAAACAAACTTGAATTTGCATTCTACAAGGTTGGCTGAAGGTACTAAAATATTGTCCGTAAGGCTTACCTGCTACAAGCAAGTAACTTCTTTGCTATTAGCTAGACCTTGTTACTAGTTGAGTTAGATGGCAAGAGTTCTCAATACAGATCAATTTCATCTTATTAAATAGTTTTTCACAACTTATGTTAGCTCTGACCAGTAAGAAAAAATATGATTGGGGCCAGAGTGGTAGTATAGTGGGGAGGGCATTTGCCTTACTTTCAGTTGATTAAAGTTCGATTCCTGACACCACATATGGTCCCTCGAGACGCACCCTGAACACTACTATGTGTGGCCCCCAAATCAAAATGTGTCCTCCCCAAAAGGAGGGTAACATGGCTGTAACTAATATAAAATGTTGCAAAATATTTAAAATGTCTCTTGGATATGAAAATTTTCACCCTTTAATAAATCTTGGACCAGAGAAATGATAGTGTGTTTCTCAGTACTATGTGGTTACTAGGTACTACCAGGAGAGATGCAGTCATGTTGCCCTTCAAAAAATTCTTGAGTCAGGGGCTGAAGTGAGTGGTAGGGCGTTTGCCTTGCATGAGTCCACCCCATAACAAAGCTGGAATGGACGCCAAGCTCAATCCCTGGCATCCCATATGGTCCTCAGAGCCTGCTAGGGGCAATTTCTGAGCACAGAGCCAGGAGTAACTCCAGAGCATTACCAAGTGTGGTCCCAAAATAAACAAAAAAGTCTTGAGTCAGAGTGAAAATAAGTTAATAAAGTTGCCGCACTTGTGTTCCTTGAGGCTATCCTGGGTTCAGATTCTCAACACCACATTTGGTCCTTTTAGCACTGCCAGTAGTGATCCCGAGCCAGGAATTAATCCTTCCTACTGCCAGGTGTGACCCTCAAACCAAAAAATTCTTGGCTGTGTTTGAGTTGAGAAAGCAACTTTAAGGTAGAGAAATAGCTTAATGAGCTGAGCATGTATTTTGCATGCAGTAGACCCAGTTTGACTCACAGTACAGCACGGATCTCCAAGTACCAACAGGTATGTCCCATAAACAAAAAAAGAAAAAAAATAAGAAAGCAACTCTGGAGGAAAGAAGTTGGCCATCCATGTCACTGGATATTTAATCTTTTGTTTTGGGGCCATTCCTGGTGGTACTCTGGGGTTAATCCTGGCTTTATGCTCAGAAATCACTTATGATGGATCTACTCTGAGGACCACATAAGATGCTGGGGATTGACCCCGGTCAACTGTGTGCAAGACCAACACCCTACCCATGGTGCTATCACTCCGGCTCTTTAAACATAAAATTTTACCACTTTTTCCACCAAACAACAAATACTATTAGAAAGTTAACAAAAATAACATTGTTTGTTTGTTTTTAGGCTACACCCAGCGGCATTCAGGGGTTACTCCTGGTTCTGCACTCAGAAATTACTCATGGCAGGCTCAGGGTTACTTCTGCAATGCCCAGGATTAAACCCAGCTCTGCCAGGGATGAGAGGCAAGCACCCTACCCACCGAGTTATCACTCCTGCCCCTAAAATAACATCTTTAAACACATCTTTCAACTCTTCACTGCCATGAAAATATCCACCCAAGGTAAGGCTATCTAGTATCAACAGCATACACAAACTAGAAAAATCAGAAACAAAAGTAAAATCTAAAGTAGAGAAAAGCATCATTCTTTAGTGAAAGTAGCCATACACTACCAACAGTGGATAATTACCAATTATTCATCAGAATCTCTTCCATCTTAATTTCACCAAAGTGAGGAAGGCAATTTTATAAATCTCAAATTAGTCATAAGAGAAAAAAATTACAGGGTGGTACAAATATCACCAAAGCTTACTGGAGAGCAACACTTAACTGTGCAGAAATAAAAGCGATCCCAAATGCTGTTTTAATTCAAATCACCTACCAGATGACAACTTGCTTTCCAACTTCACACTTTCCTGGGGTGCTGAATAATCCTCAGAGACTTCCGTGGCTTTAATTCCTTTTCTTTGCCTGATGGATATCATGGTGTCAAAGACTTACTCGCATTGTTCTGCCAAGCACTCCTACAGACAGCACAGTTAAGTAAAGAGATGAGGGGCTGGAGAGATAGCACAGCAATGGGGTGTTTGCTGGGAGGGTTACCGGTTCGATTCCCAGCATCCCATATGGTCTCCCAGCCTGCCAGGGAAGATTTCTGAGCACAGAGCCAGGAGTAACCCCTGAGCGCCGCTGGATGTGACTCAGAAACCAATCAATCAATCAATCAATCAATAAAGTTAAAAGAAAAAGTAAAGAGATGAGAGAGCATCTTCCTGGAGGCGAGCACCTTTCCCTATGCTCATCTGTGTTGGCCTGACTTAAGCTGCTTCCCTTGCTTCCACATGCCCTTTCATCTTCCCATGCAAATCCTAACAGTACTTCAAAGCTGCCCAAGAGTCTCAAACACAAATATTTATTTGACATAACAAATGAAGGGTCTCTTCTGAGACAGGCATTAGCAATGCCTGGAGGAATAAAAGGCGCCTCCTGGCCAAGCTGCTTCTCGCCTTCATTTTCTCCAGTTCCCGCTTTACTTAAGCAGGATTTGTTCCTATCTGTTCACTGTCGAGATTCTGAAGAACTGAAATGGAACTCTGTCTCAGGTACATACATACATGGTTTTTCTTACCTGTGTTCTTGCTTGCTTGTTTGAGAGCCCATACACGATGGGGCACAGGGCCTACTCCTGGCTCTGTGCTCAGGGACCACTCCTGGTGGGGCTCGAACTGGGTCCTTAAGTGTTATGCCAGGGCCTGACCCAGCTGTATTTACTCTCTGTGTTGGGGAACACACTCCACCCGGGATGTTTTGGGATTAGGGCTGGGTGGTGACTTCAACAGAGGTGTGCTAATCAGGCCCCAGCTGCTCTCCTGGGGAGTAGCAGTGGGAGGACCAGCAGGGGAGCAGGAGCACAGTCTGCTATGAAAGCAGCAAGTGGGAGGCGGGGGAGCAGTGGTGGTGAGTAAGCTGATTCCAAATCCCCCCCCCCACCAACATCTTGCTCACTCCTCCAACAAGAAGCGCCTCTAACTAATGATTAAATACTTGCAGGACACAATGGCTTGGACAATTAATTCCTAAAGGTACACTAATGGCTCTCCAGAAAAGAAACTTAAAAAGCAAAGCCAACATTCTGGGATTAGCCATTCATTCACATAAATAAATAAATAAATAAATAAATAAATAAATAAATAAATAAATAAATAAATAAATAAATAATAAGCAGGGTCCGAAATGGAGCTCAGCCCTGGTTGCACTCCACCTCTCATGCGTGAGGCCCTGGGTTCAACCCCCAATCTCTGTAAACAAACAAACAAACAAACAAATAAAATCTACAAACCCATTTTCAGCGCTAGCACTGAAAAGGATTCTGGAGCCATGAGGGAAAAGACAAGATAGGGGGTGGGGGGACGGTCATGGGGATGGGGAAGGGGTGATGCCTGCAAAATTGAGAGTGGTTTAACACCCCCTTCCCCGAAGCCTCATCCTGGAGCCCTGATTTATAGAACTTGGAGGGGTTGGGGGGGTCTTAAACACCCCAGAATCGACACCCCAACACGATCAGGCAGAAAAGATAGGCAACAAATACTTAAGTATTTGCCAACTCAGTGTCCAGCAGTGAAAAATAAAATAAAATAAAATCGCACGCACCACGGAACGGGAAGTTTCGCCACCAAATTCAAAGACATCCCTTGTGCAAGGGTTGGAACGTGGAAATGTAAGTCAAACTCCAGCGTGGGGGTACTGGGTCCCCCGGGGGGCCATGCAGCCTGCAGCCAGCCAGGAGCATGCATGCACGCACCCGGGCGCAGACAGATGCCCCATGCCAAGTTACCAGGCGACTCTGGCCAGGGACCCCCCCCTTTGCACCCCGTGGCCTGAGCGCACAAGTCGCCCCGAAAAATGCGCCACCGCCCTTTGGGCCAACTTCCTCCCTCCCTTCCTCCCTCCCTCGTCGCCAGCCCGGGCCCCTCATTTTGGGGTGCATGATCTGGAACCCTTTCCCATAGCAAGGCACCCCCAAAGGTGCACCGGCGCAGGGCTGGGGCACCCCCTGACAGGTTCTCCCCCCTCCTGGCCATGGTGCAAGCGATAGCTCCGTGCAGCCTCGAGGCAGGACTCTGCACCTCCCGCCCTCCCGCTGGACACCCCGAAGTCCCGCGCCCGCCCGCCCGCCACGCAGTCACAGACCTGCGGCCTCGGCCGTCCTGCGTGCGGCTCCGGGGCACCTCCGGCCGCACTCCGGGCTGCAGCGTGCCGCGGGCACAGCCGGTAGCAAGCGAGAACGGGGCTTTGTGCAACACCCTGGAAATGGGGGGCTCGGGGGTGTCAGCGGCCCCGGGGAAAGGGGCGCGCCTGGGAGGCCGGGCAGCTACGGCTGCATTCATTGGTCCGTGCGGCTGTCAGTCAGCGTCGGTCCCCGCCCCCTTCCTGGAGGCCCCGCCCCGTCTCGTGCGGCGCCGGCCGGAAGGAAGCGGCGCACTTCCGCCTCGCGGGCAAGGCTGGAGGCTCGCTGCCCTGAAGAGCTCAGAAGGCGCCTCAGAAAGTCGCCTCAGAAAATCGCCCCCGAAAGTCGCCCCAGAGAGCTGCCCCAGGCAGCCCCCTTAAAAAGACGCTTCAGAAAGCTACCTCAGAAAGCCGCCTCAGAAGCCTCAAGATAGCCGCCTCAGAAAGCTACCTCAGAAAATCGCCTCAGAAATCTACCTCAGAAAGCTGCCTCAAAACTCAGAAAGCTACCTCAGAAAGCCCCCTCAAAAAGCCACCCCAGAAAGCCCCCTCAAAAAGCCACCTCAGAAAGCCCCCTCAAAAAGCTGCCTCAGAAAGCCCCCTCAGAAGCCTCCTCAAGATAGCCGCCTCAGAAAGCTACCTCAGAAAATCGCCTCAGGGGCCCGGAGAGATAGCACAGTGGTGTTTGCCTTGCAAGCAGCCGATCCAGGACCAAAGGTGGTTGGTTCGAATCCCGGTGTCCCATAGGGTCCCCCGTGCCTGCCAGGAGCTATTTCTGAGCAGACAGCCAGGAGTAACCCCTGAGCAATGCCGGGTGTGGCTCAAAAACCAAAAAAAAAAAAAAAAAAAAAAGAAAAGAAAAAGAAAAAGAAAATCGCCTCAGAAATCTACCTCAGAAAGCTGCCTCAGAACTCAGAAAGCTACCTTAGAAAGCCACCCCAGAAAGCCCCCTCAAAAAGCCGCCTCAGAAAGCTGTGGGGTTCGCATGGCCCACGTGGGGCGCCGAAGCTGCCTTTGCCCTCGTAGCAGGCCCTACCTAGAGGTGCTGCTGAGAGGAGGAGCAGCTGGGTTCCAGCAAGATGCCACCCTGCGGAGCCCCTCCTCAGGCAGGGCAGAGTGAGGCCTCGCCCAGTGGGACCCCTGCTAATCCCCAGGGCAGGTGTTGCTGGAGGACCCGAGAAAGCCAGATGGGGCTGCTATGCCCCCTTCCCTGTCTCTGCTCATCTTGGGGTGCTCACGGACCTTCCCTCGCATCTCTTTACACCCCACTAGTGTTACAGGGTGGAAGGGTTGATTTTGTCTCAAATATTTATCTCCAACCTCCAGGGTAGATTTTCCACCTTTTTTTTTTCTTTTTTAGAATAACATTGCTCTGTATATACCTGAACATATTTTCCCTGTTTACTTGGTTATTTTGGGGGTGGGTGGGTCACACACACAGCGGTGTTCAGGGGTTACTCCTGACTGTGCTCAGAAATCGCTCTCCTGGCAGGCCTCTGGGGACCATATGTGATGCCAGGGATCGAATCCAGGTTGGCCTTGTGCAAGGCAAATAAATGCCCTGCTGCTGTACTATGTCGCTCTGGCCCTCTTTTTTTTTTTTTTTTTAATTTGAAAGTTGGTTTTATTTATTCTTTCCAAACCAACTGGACATCTTTCTTGCTGACAACATGATGAGAAGTAGACGAGAAGGCTTTTGACAGCAGATGGCACAAACCACTTGTTGATTTTTTTTTATTTTTTTTATTTATTTTTTTTTTGCTAAGGCCTGGCCTTTGGGTCCCTTTCTCATCTAGGAGAAAGCTGCCCGCCTGTCTTAATTCCAACACAAAATCACTTCAACCAAGAAGCCTGTCGTTCTCGGCCCTGTTAGATATTTCCACCTCCGTTGTGTCTGTTGCTATTAATAATGAGCACACATTCTGTCTGTGCGAATGGATTGAAGTATCTGCTGGATGCCTTTAATAAAAGTGTCAGCTGTCTTTTCAGATGGCATTTGTCATGTTTCAATGTGGTTGCTGATGCCTTCTTTCATTGTAAGGGTTTGAGAGCAGGGACTATATAAACTTTGTTTTCATGTTAAGAAGCCTTCCATAAAATAAACTTGTGTGCTGACAAGGGCTGTCCTTGAAATCCTCTCACTCTGGGGAAATATGTCTTTTGAATAAAGGTAGTTGGACTCTTTTCACTTTAGGAAGCAAAACAAACCTTTTTCAGGCTTCTAAAAACCAGACATTCACTGCAGGGAATGTGTCCTAGAAATGAATAAGTCAATTAAGATCAGACTTTAGTTCTGATGCAGCGACTCTGAGGGTGATGGCTAAGAAAAAATATTCTTATTCATCACTTGTCCTCCCAGCGCTAGAGCATTCCACAAAGATTGATTGGTACGGAATACGTTCTTTGCATTGTTTAGAAACTCTGGTGTCTTCTCTGGTTTTTCATCTGCTAGAAGCAGTGGTTTTCCAACCCAGTATACAGCTATGACTGACATCCATCTGCAGACCTACTTGTAAAACCACTGTCCTAGAACAATCAAAGTATAGTCTGGACTCCTGCAGGCACCATCACCTGAGAACTTGCTAAATTGCAAGTCATCGCGTTCATCCCAGATCTGAAAACATAGACTTTTAGAAGAGTGGGCCCAGGAATACTTTTAAGACATTCTTCATGGGATCCTGGGCTCAGCAAAGTTTGAGACCTTCAGGAGACCAAAGGCCACACCAAAGACCACTCAGTGTGTGGTCTCTGGACTAGTAGCATTGGCATAAGCTGGGTCTTTAGAAATGCGGGATCTTAGGACTTACCCAAGAGCTGCTGAGCCAGTCTTCATCTTCCTGTAACTCCCTGTATTTAAGTGTATCACACTTTGAGCATCAGGAAAAATGAGCAACACCATTCGCATGTCCATAAGAATGTTTAATTTGGGGAACAAGGGCAGGTACTCACTCTATTGTATTCCTAACCAATGTACAATGCTCCTTCTTCCCTCCCTCCCACCTCCCTCCTTCCCTCCCTCTCTCTCTCCTTCCTTCCTTCCTCCCTCCCTCCCCCCTTCTTCCTCCCTCCCCCCTCCCCCTTCTTCCTCCCTCCCTCCCTCCCACCCCCTCCCTCCTCCTCCTTCCCCCTCCCCCCTTCTTCCTCCCTCCCCCCTCCCCCTTCTTCCTCCCTCCCTCCCTCCCCCCCCCCTCCCTCCCTCCTCCTCCCTCCCCCTCCCCCCTTCTTCCTCCCTCCCCCTCCCCCCTTCTTCCTCCCTCCCTCCCCCTCCCCCTTCTTCCTCCCTCCCTCCCTCCCTCCTTTCCTCCCTCCCTTCCTTCCTTCCTCCCTCCCTTCCTTCCTCCCTCCCTCCCACTCCCTCCCTCCCTCCTTCCTCCCCCGTCCCCCTTCTTCCTCCCTCCCTCCCCCTCCCCCTTCTTCCTCCCTCCCTCCCTCCTTTCCTTCCTCCCTCCCTCCCACTCCCTCCCTCCCTCCTTCCTCCCCCGTCCCCCTTCTTCCTCCCTCCCTCCCCCTCCCCCTTCTTCCTCCCTCCCTCCCTCCTTTCCTTCCTCCCTCCCTCCCTTCCTCCCTCCCTCCCTCCCTCCCTCCCTCCCTTCCTTCCTTCCTTCCTTCCTTCCTTCCTTCCTTCCTTCCTTCCTTCCTTCCTTCCTTCCTTCCTTCCTTCCTTCCTTTCTTCCTTCCTTCCTTCCTTCCGTCTCCCTGCAGTGCTTGGGGATCTTCCAGAGCCATACATTGGTGTTTGGTGGTGCTCAGGGACTTCCAGGTCATAGTATGACAAGGTCATACTAGGTAGTCTCTGAGCTTGGATCAGGATCAGCCTCATGCATCCCTCCAAAGTTGTTTTAATTGCTTGCTTAAGTAAGATATAAAGAAACACAGGTATTGGAGTAACTGGTTTTTACTCTATTCAGATATTCTTCTTTGCTTGTGCTTGTCACTCATGGACTGGAAGTAGCTTTGGATTGGCCCCCCCCACCTGTTTTCCACCCATGGGGATGGTTCCTTATCTTCCAAATAAATACCTCAGAGAAACTGCTTGCGGTTTTGGTTTCACAACTAGCCCTTCAGCCTGCTGTTATCTTTTGCCAGCTGACAGATAGCTTATGGTTGAAATTTCCTGAATCCGTTTTATCTCTTCAACCTTGTGTGGATTATTTGCTGTGTCGACACTGCTTCCAGACCCACATTCTCCAATCCTCCCTAGGACCAGGAGATGAGAGTTCCAGTATACAAAGGGGGCCAGAGCAATAGTACAGTGGATAGAATGGTTCCATGAAACTGCCAGGAGTGATTTCTGAGCACAGAGTCAGGAGTATCACCCGAGTATCACTGGGTATGGCCTAAAAATCACACGAATTGGTTTACAGAACAGAATTTACGACAGTGAGGGTACTGGTGAGAAGACTAGGATCTTGAGAAGGAGGTCTTCTGGTGGAGGGTGTAATGTCTGAACTGAACATTGTATGTGAAACCGTATCATTAGTATTGTAGGGGTCAGGATGATAGTACAGAAGACAGGTTGCTTTGCTATGCATGTGTCAGGCGTGAATTCAATCCCTGGACCCTAAGACCTGCCAGGCAGATGTGATCCCGGAGTGCATAACTAGGAGTGTGCCATGAGCAACACCTGGTTAGAAAGAAGCCTCAGGCTCGAAAACCAGAAACTGGTTTTGGGTCTGAAGCAAAAGCAAATGCAGGAAATAATCCTGCATTCAGGATTATTCCAACACTCAAGTGAAATGGATTCAGGAATTCCAACACTCAAGCCAGGAATTCCACTCACAGCTTTTTGCTCCTAAGAAGAAAGGCAGCTTAACAGAGGAAGACCAGAGAATGAATGCAATGCTTTCCTGAGACCCGGAATTTTTACTAGCAAGAACCAGAATACGAAGAGAATGAATACTGTGCTAAGTAGGGAAGGAGCCAGTAATCCAACGAATACTGATGAGGGACCCAGTAATCTAAACCTGATAATGGCCCTCAAACTAAAAAGTATTGTAAAACATGGTGCTTAAAATGCAATTTAAAACATCACTTGGCATAGCAGCATGAACACTCTACAATCACCCTGTAGACTCTTCTTTTGTTCCTCTTAGCCACTTTCTGGCATTAATTTCCAGAATCCCTTAAGCCCCTCTTCATCTTAAAGAATAATTCCTTGACACATGACTCCAATTTCTATTGTTACTCTAACATAGCCTAACTTTTTATGTCTAAGTATATTTCCTAACCTTCAGGTCCCATATATCCACTGCCTAGTGGACTTTTTCTGGACGTTTTCATTTGTTCAAGCACCTCAGCTTAATTGAATTTTAAATCCACAGGCTTCCCTTTCCTTCTTCATTTTCCGTTTATCTATTGGAGCAACCAGTTTTCATTCTATTCAGGATAATTCTTCTTTGCTTATGCTTGTCATTTATGGACTGGAAGTACCTCTGGTTTGGTCCCTTACCCCTACCTGTTCTCCACCCAAAGGGGTGGTCTTTCTTTTCCCAATAAAGACCTTGGGTCTCCAGGAGAAATTGCTTCTGCTTGTGGTTTTGATTTCCACAACCAGTTTATCTGCCTGCTGGTCTCTTTGGCTAGCAAGCAGAAAGCTTGTGGTGGAATTTTCCTGAACTTGTTTTATTCTCTTCAATCTTGTGTAGATTATTTCTTGTGCCTGCATTTGCTTCCAGACTCATGCTCCCCAATCCCTCGGGATTGGAGCATGAGGCTTCCGCTTCATTTACCTAATTGCTCAAGTCCAAGCACAGAGGAGCCAGGCCAGAATGTAAAATTCTGTGGTAGAGTAGAGAATATGCTTTGCCTATATGAGGGGGCCTGGGTTCCATCTTTGATGATTTTCCCAGAACACACACACACACACACACACACACACACACACACACACACACACACACACATACACCACACCACACACACACACACACACCACACACACACACACTTTTTAAAAATCAAGAAGGAGCTATCCATGATTTTTCTCTATAATACAATCTTTACATATTGTAAAGTCAGTGTATACAATCTATACATATTGTATACACTGACTTTTGGGCTTATTTCTAAATATTTCAGAATGTGCCCAACTTTCCTCTTTCTATTACCAAAACCATCAGTTAAGGTACTACTTACTTCCTGTCATGTCTACTCAATCATCCGCCATATAATAGCCAGTCTAAATAGCACTAATATGGAAACCTTTCGATGTCTTACTAGCTTTATTGTGAAAGTCAGGTTCCTTAACAGTTTTCCAGGACTGCCATGAACCAGTGACAGGAACTCTCCAGTCTTACTGCTGCTCCTTAATTGTAAGGTGCCTTCAAAGTTTAGATCAATGGTCCCCTTCACTTTCTTTACCTATCTACTCTATTCATTCCAAGATCCCATAAACCCCTCTTCATCTTAAAGAATAATTCTGACACATAGCTCCAGCTTTCAATGTTATTCTAATAACTCATAACTTTTTTTGGGGGGGGGCACACCCAGTGGTGGTTGGGGGCCACTCCTGGCTATGCACTCAGAAATTGCTCCTAGCTTAGGGGACCATGTGGGACGCCAGGGGATCGAACCGTGGTCCATCCTAGGTTAGTCGTGTACAAGGCAAACACCCAACCACTTGTACCACCACTCTGGCCCTAACTCAAAACTTTTAATGTTTAAGTATAATTCAAAATCTTCAAGTACCACATATCTACTGCCTTTGCAATCTTGCTGGTCCTCGTAGCCTGGTGTCTGTAACCTCCCTCTTTCTCTGAGTCACAGCTCTGCCATGTGATTCACAGACTAGTGGAGCTGTGACTTTGAGGTGATGAAAGATCATGAAAGTTCCCAGTTTTAGCCTGAGTCTATCTTGGACTTCTCTCACTCAGGGCGATGGCAGCCCTCTGGATGTGACGAATAGACTGGAGAATGCCTCTGAGGTAGAAGCTGCCTCTGACCAACAGTCAGTGTAACCTTGTTAACCAGGCGAGTGACCTGTCGGCTCCCAGCAGCCTTTAGGTGACTGCAAGAGGGCTCCTGAACCCGAAGTGCACTCAGTAGTGCCACTTTGAAGGATCTGACAGAAAAATGATAAAGATACTAAGACATTTTAAAACACCAAGGAGCAATAGTATAACAGGTAGATATTTTTCTTTGCATGCATCCAACCTAAGGCTCAATCCTCAGACCCTGCCAGGAATAATGCTTCAGTACAGAGCCAGGAGTAATCCCTGAGCATAGCCAAGTGTGCCCCACTCCCCAAATAAAGTAAATGAATAAATAAACCGCTGACAGTTGGATTGTTATGAAATGTGTAAATCAATACAATAACAATCAATATCATTTAACAATTACTTTAAGTGGACCTTTCGGTTGTAAAAACTAGAAAGTTTTATGGTGTTACAAGCCAAGCTATAGTGCATAATTCTTAAGCTTATGTATTTTAAAGAATGAAAGAAACAGAATGGCTAGAACATATATATATATATATGTTATATATATATGTACATACTATATGTATTGGTTTTTGGATCATCACACCTAGTGGTGCTCCGGGTTTACTCCTAGCTCTGCGCTCAGAAGTTGCTCCTGGAAGGCTTGGGGGACTATATGGGTTGCCAGGATTCAAACCATCGTCGGTCCTGGATTGCTGTGTGCAAGGCAAACATCCTACTGCTGTGCTATCACTCCGGCCCCTAGAACTCATATTTTGAGTAATTATAAACACTGGTCAAGTTCATTGTACAAAGGTTAAAAGTCTGTTACTCTATACTTTCACTAACACAATCTTATCTCCATTCCCTAGTAAGCTGTGGGTGTTTTGTGGTTTTATTTTTTACAGTTACAAAGTTTTGTTATTGGGTTTCAATCATACAATGTTCCAACACCCACCCCTCACCAGTGTCTACTTCCCACCATTTGCCCTTTTCACCACCCCCAGCTGTTTGCCTCTATAAATGACACTTTCACACTTTCTCTTTCCTTCTCTCCTCTCTTTCTTGTTCACTCACTCACTCACTCACTCACTCACTCACTCACTCACTCACTCACTCACTCACTCACTCTCTTCTTGTCCTTTTGTTTGTTTTGTTTTGTTTTGGGGGGCCACACCCATTTGATACTCAGGGGTTACTCCTGGCTAAGAGTTCAGAAATTGCCCCTGGCTTGGGGAGACCATATGGGATGCCAGGGGATGGAACCATGGTCCTTCCTTGGCTAGCACTTGCAAGGCAGATACCTTATCTCTAGCGCCACCTCACCGGCCCCTCTTCTTGTCCTTTTAAGCATTGTGGTTTGCAATACTGTTACTAAAAGATCATGCATATCACTTTTCATTCTATGATGGGTATTTTTAAAAGCTACTTTGTGTTTTATTTATGCAGAAGAAAGAAAACATTACAACTGTGATACAAGTGATTTCAAAATGATCTCAAGTTACCAATTCTACTGTTTTTGTTCATAGTACAGTTGTTTTATTTTTCCACTGATACCAAGTTATTCATGATTGAGTTTGTCTCTCTCTCCCCTCCCTCATTCTTTTATTCCTTTTTGGATCACACCCAGCAGCACTTAGATGTTACTCCTGGCTGTGCTCAGAAATCACTCCTGGCAGGCTTGGGGGACCAAGTGGGATATTGGAAACAACCTGGGTTGACTGCATGCAAAGCAAATACCCTATCTGCTGTGCTATTGCTCTGATCCCTCTTTCTCACATTTAAACACTGTGGTTTGCAATATTGTTAGTGAAGGCTATAATGCCTATCACATTCTCTTATTTCGGCATTCCATTCTTGTCCAGAGTGATCATTTTCTACTATCATTGTCATAGTAGTCTCTTATCTGTCCTAATTGCACTTTACCACTATTTGTGGGAAGCGTTATATACCATGCACTGGTTTTTCTGGTCCTTACCTCTATTGTCTTTGATATTATTATCATACTATTTTTTCCCTTACACCCCACAAATCTGATGGATATTTTTAATTTTTGCCAATATTTGATGACAAACGATAGCATAATTTTATATTTTAGTGAGATAGATATAGTTATAAGTGCTTTGTTGACTCTTTTTCTTTTCTTTTCTTTGGTTTTTGGGTCATACCCGGCAGCGCTCAGGAGTTACTACTCGCTCTACGCTCAGAAATCACTCCTGGCAGGCTCAGGGGACCATAATGGGATGCCGTGATTCGAACCACCGTCCTTCTGCATGCAAGGCAAGTGCCTTACCTCCATGCTATCTCTCCAGCTGTTTTTTCTTTTCATATGCTTTGCCTTTTCATGGTTCATCATCTATTGAATCTTAACATGAAGGTTATGGATTTTCTTTTTGTCTATTGTTTGAACAAAATTACTGCCTTCTACATGTGTATACATGTATACATGTGTATAGCATATGTGTGTACATGTACACATATTTAGCTATAGAAAACACAGGAGGAAATCTGGCTATGTACTGCCTGTACCCCAATGGACTGTATTATATACATTCTGCACTCAATCATTGCCAGAGACCAGAGTTAGGGCATGCTTCCAAGCCAGCTTTGATCTTAGGGACACTGCTGAGTGCAAGAAATTAGTTTTCTCAGAGTTCATAGATCATACAGGAATTGACATTACAATTTCTTCCCTTAAAATCTTTGTCAGAATATTTCTTCCCCCCTTTTGGGTGGGAGATAGTAGTTGTCACACCTGGTGGTGCTCATGTTGCTCCCAGCTCTTTGCTCAGGGTTCACTCTTGGCACAACTTGAGCAATCATTTGTGGTGCTGGAGATAAGGCTGGTTGGTATTGGCACATGCAGGGCAGACTGTTCTATGTCTCAGGTACCCTTTTCTTTATTTTAGTGGTTAGGATAATGAGAGGATGCAAACTATCTTGGTACGTAGTCAAAAGTGAAGATACTTTATCGTAAGTTGTTGCAAAATGTGACTGTTCTGTATTGGGCATTTATGCCAGTGCATGCAAAAGTATATCTAATTATATATATCCTTTGACATCTCATTTCCTTGATATTCTTTTTCTGTTTTGATTTCAAGGTATAGCTCAGCTAGGAATGTGACTACAGATGTTTACTTAATAATTTAAGAGTAAGTTGCTGCAGTTACACACAGTTGCTAGTTAGACTTTATCTTTGGCACTTCCATTATTTTCCTACCTAACCCAAGTTCACAAGTTCACTAACTTAAGGGATTATGAAAGCTGCCTGAAAAATCTGCAGAGCAGTGTAACATATGAAAAGTCTGGCATAGACCTACCTGTAGGTCTATGCCAATATGGACCAATTAGGACTGTTTTCATTAGCCTGCACACCAGATTCCTTGGAGTCATTTAGCTGACAAGCCTTGCACAACCCCAGGGGCCTTTTCTCACCTTACTCATGAAGTTTCATGTTCTGTTGTTTTTGCTGATGGCATCATAGCAATGAAAACACCTTTGAGGTCCAAATTTTGGAGCACTGTCAACGTTTTCCTCAATGCACTTTATGGATTATGGTCTAACCCTCAGATATTTGATCTATTTTGAATTAACTTTTGTGTGTGAGATAGGGGTCCAACTTCATTTAAAGTAAATATGGTTATCCAGTTGCCCCTACACCATTTGTTGAAAAGGCTATCTTTACTCCATGTCCCCAGTTCTTTTGTTAAAAATTAGTTGGCCATAAATTTGGAGATTTGTCTTTGGGCACTTGATTCTAACAAACTGGTCAGAGAATCCATCATTATTTCAGTACCAAACTGTTTTGATCACAGTAACTTTACAGTACAGTTTCAAGTTAGATAATGAGATAACTCTCAATTTCTTAATTTCATTATTTTAATAGGCTTTGTCTATTTGAGATGTTTTCTGATTCCATACAAACTTTTGTTATTGACTGTTCTAAATTTTTGAAGAATGCATCTCAATTTGAGTGGGAATTGAGCTGAATCTAGATATACAATGACAGAGGGGTAGGTAATGAAGGTGTGATAAATATATACACAGTGAAATACTATGCAACTGCCAGGAAGGATGAAACCATGCAATTCGCTGCAACCTTGATGGAACTAGGGAATATCATAGTAAGCGAAATAAGTCAGAAGACAAACACCGGATCATTTCACTTTTCTGTGGTGTACAGCATTGCAGGACAAACAATGCAAGTTTTTAAAGGGAGGATACCTAGAATATGCTGGTCTCTAGAATACAGAACTAAGGATGGGAAGGTAAGAAACAAAGGGAAGAAGTTAGAACAGGCAAGCTGGACATAATAGAGATAGGGGGAAGGAGTCTTGAAAAACAGCGGTGATATAGAGGTGTGGGGCAACACAACTTAAAACCTGAGAGCCAAACTACAAGAATCAAACTTAAAAATGTGTTTGTCACGAAGACCAGAGTGATAGCACAGTGGGGAGGGCATTTGCCTTGCAAGCCACTGACTCAGGTTCATTTTTCAGCATCGCTATGCCCCTCTGAACCTGTCAAGTAACTTCTAAGTGCAGAGCCAGGAATAACCCCTAGGTGCCACAAGGTGTTTATTTATGAATACCCCCCAAAAAGTGCTTGTCAAGGAGGCAGACTGTGTGACAAGGGTGTGACAGGGAAACTATGGACAGTGTTGGAGGGAAGTTGACAGTAGGGATGGGATAGATGCAAGAACAATGTATAACTACAAATAACTCTGGAGCTGGAGCCATAGTACAGCAGGTAGGGCACTTGCCTTGCATGTGGCTAATCTGAGGTCATTCCTTGGCACCACACACCCTGAAGTCCACCAAGGGTGATCCCTGAGCACAGAGCCTATAGTAGGCCGAGTGCCACCAGATATGATCCCCCCCCAAAAAAAACCAACTAAACACTGACAGAACCTAGGTAAAAGTGCTGCTAATCACTTTATTTAAGTAAACAGCTATTTGCAGAGTTCTCTTTTTTGAGAGAGAGTATAGGTGGTGTTAGGGATTGAACCTAGGGCCTCACAGAGGCAAGGCAGTTATACCTCTGAGCTACATCCATTGCTTTTTCAGTATCTCAGTCTTTCAGAGAGCAAGGCACATGCCTTAATCCCAGTCACGCCCTGGACTTTTTAGATGTGAGCTAAGTAGAATATTCTTTTCTTTTTTTTTTTTTTTTTTTGGCCACAACCAGTGGTCCTCAGAAGTTATTCCTGGCTCTGCAATCAGAAATCATTCCTGGCTTGGGGGACTATACGGATGCTGGAAACAAACCACCATCCATCCTGGATCCACTGTGTGCAAGGCAAACACCTACCGCTGTGCTATCACTCTAGCCCAGTAGAATATTCTTGATTCTTATAACCAGTGTGTGTCCTTTCCTAGGGTATTTTCATTCTTTTTAAAAAAATTTTTGAGAAAGGGGGGGTTGGCTAGACTCACGGGTGCTTGGTGATTGTGCCAAAGAGTGGGTGCTGATGTAGGGTGACCAAATGCTGGGATTAAACTACGACTGGCTACATGGCAAGTCTTATCCCCTGTACTTTATCTCCAGCCCCTTATTTTGAGTAACTTTCAAAACAAAACCAGGACAGTTCTTTGGTTTCTTCACAAGGATCTATAAAAAGCTTCAGTACTATGATCTATAAGGGCAGTTACAAATTCTCCATTAGTCACTAACACAGCAACTATCATTTAAGTTCCTAGATGGTCAGACTTTTAAAAATACATAGCTGCTAATCTTCATCTACAAAGTTTTTCCTATGTTTTATTGATGAGGAAATCCAGGCTCAAAAAAGGTTCGATGTGTTACTCAAGATCACATGGCTTGACATCAGACAGTACAAGAGATAATCTCAGGGAGGAAAATTAAAAAAGGAAACAAAAAAGAGAAACCAAAGTGGGGGTAAGAAAGAAAATAAAGGAGGAAAAACAGAGAATCTCATTTTTGCAATAGAATTCTAAATGAGCTAAGCTCTGAATGAAAGTTTCAGTGCAGCTCTGGTGGGTTGCCCACTGGGAACACCCTTGCCTGATTTCATGTTGGCTATAGTGACTCTTTTCCCCAATATTAAGATTCACCTTTTCCCTATTACAAAGTGAGTTTCAATAAGCACACTGGAGTGTGCTTTAAGAGCAGCTACACAAGGAACAGAGTCGCTCAGCTGGGTACAGACGCTGAGGAGCTTTATTTAAAAGTTTTAAAGCAACACAGTGATCATCTACAATACCTGGACCTTGGTATCACTGTTACAGAGAGGCACTACTTCATGCTTCATCTGGAGAAGGACTTAGGAAATGAAGACAACCCTGCAACCACTAGTTTCCTACCATGACTTATTCCAGAATAACGAGCTACTCCATAGAATGTTAGCTGCAGAGAAGAGAAATAAACAGCTTAAAATTTGAACCACGTCCTGCTGTACTTTTTCTCAAAAGCTTGAAATAGAATTTTCTAACACCTTTTGTGGTTGAAAATACTGAATTTAAATAAGACTGTAGATATAAACAAAAAAAGCAAGATGTGGATTGATGTGCCTATTTCAGTAAAATGCAGCACATTTATGAAATATGGATACTAAAATTAATAAAATGACAAATAGAGAAAACAAAAATCTGGAGTAGTGATAATAAGCTGTTAAGTAACACAACTGGGTACTAATAATAGACCAAAAATGAGTAACTTCAAAAAGTCTGAGTCTCTAGGTCACAGTCTCCTATTAGAACATACACATTTAGGATAAACTTTTTAAATAAAGTTAAAAAAAATGTGGTTATCACCAATATCAACCACATGAATAACTAGTAGTACTATTATTTTTCCTTTAATAAAAGAAACATTGTAAAACCAGAAAGATTAAATATTTGTGCCTGGGCTCATGACTACGAATTTGTTCTTCTCTGATTTGGCATCAATTTAATAAAAAGTGTTTTTCAAAGAAAGGCCCCTATACCTCATTAGTACTGTGGAAGTACGTATCTGTTTTTGATAGATGTTTTACACCTGTTTATGATAGGAAGCAAACATTTGATCATTCTGTTACATAATTGTAATAATTTATGTTAGGTATCTTAAACTTTGTAATTCAAAGAAAGATCTACTATAATCTACTATGTTTGTAAGGCAATCAATTAAAAAAAAAGAATTAACCACTAGTAGGCAAAATATCAATATTAATAAACCCCAAATATGCCAGGATCTTTGTGGCTCAGATGAGAAAAACCAAATAGTGTATTTATTCATGTATATCAGAAAAAGGAAGTCTAGAGTTTCACAGTGATATACACAACCTGATTTTGTAGCCTATGTAGGCCTCTGCAGTTGGTGAGGCAGCTCACACTGATTTTGATCGTAAAATATAAACTGAAACACATGAAGGAAATGTATCTACAGCACTAATTAACAACGAAAACTTCTAGGAAAAAAAAACAGACCTAAAGTGTTAAGGGATTATTACTCATGGTGCATTAGGGACCGCATGCAATGTTGATAGAATCTAGACTGGCCACATGCAAGGAAAGAGCTTTACCGGCTGTATTGTCTCTCCAACCCCCACGGCCCTCTCCCCTCTCCAACTGTTTCTTACTTTCCTGAATTATTCAGGTTGTCAGTTGAGGGGATTAGCTACCATGGTTTCCTTGCACGAGTTAGAAGTGCAGGTGGTGTCCTGCCCACGGCTGACAGAGAAGCTAGGACACTTCTTGTCAGGGGAAAAATAAAATCATCCTTTTAATAGCAGCAGCGTTTTGTAACTTAAATGTGCTGTTATTTTAAACAAATTGTGTTTGGCATTAAATCACAGAGATGAAATAGTAAGTTAGGCTGCAGCCATGCCGAAGAAGTAAAGATAGAAACATTAATAAAAATCAGAGGGAGAAATAAATCATGAAACTTGACTTGGAAGTGCTTTAACCTTTTTTGTGTAGTGGTTTTGGTGGTTGTTTGTTTTGGGGCCATGTCCAGCGGTGCTCAGGGCTTACTTTAAACTCTTGCTTCAGGGATCACTTCTGGTGGGCTCGGGGAACTATATGGAGTGCTGGGGATCAAATTTGAGTTGGACACATGTGAAGCAAGTACCTTAATTATTATCTGTTCCTTCTTTGTGGCAGTTTGAAAAGAATTAAAATTTTTTTATTACTTTGAATTTGTTTTTATTTCCAGGCAACACCAATTTCCTTCATCAGTGTCTACTTCTTCCCACCAATGTCCCACATTTCCCTTCTGTTCCCCTCCATCATTATCCTAGTGTTCCCTTTCCCAATTTATACCCTGCCTTTCTTCCAATTCAGTGGCAAGCTCTCTACTCAAGAATAGTTCTGCTTTTTTATTACTGCCTTTTGAGCTCTGTTATTCACATACAAGGTTTCTTTATATCCACAGGAGAGATCATTCTGTCTGTCCTCTCTCTAACTTTACTCTCCAGGTTCATCCATGTAGCAGTCAGTTGCATGACTTTATCACTTCTTAATGCTGAGCAGTATTTCATTGTGTATATGTACCATAGTTCCTTCATGGTAGTTCCAAAGTAAAATTCTTACACTGTTCTGGTTCAAAAGTCAGCAAATTCTTTCAAGAAATTAGAATAATAAAAATGACTGAAAAAACTCCAAATATTCTTCTATTATCATTGAGCAATAGTTCAATGCTAGTCAGTAATAGTTTAACATTTGACCAAAGGGTGTCTCAGTTTAATCCTCAGGACCTCATCATTTACATATAACTTACCAAGCAATCAACTTTTCCTTTTTTCTTCTTCTTTTTTTTTTTTTTTTTTTGGTTTTGGTTTTTGGGCCACACCCGGTGGTGCTCAGGGGTTACTCCTGGCTAACTGCTCAGAAATAGCTCCTGGCAGGCATGGGGGACCATATGGGATGCCGGGATTTGAACCAACCACCTTAGATCCTTGGTCTGTTGCTTGCAAGGCAAACACCACTGTGCTATCTCTTCGGCCCCCAAGCGATCAACTTTTAAAGTGATCACATTAGTGTTTACATGGTAAGAATAAATATAACCTTTTATTAATAAAAGGTAAGAGGCACATGTTTTTAACAAAAAATTTATTATCAAAATACAATATTAAAGTCAATACATGACAAACTCCTGTAAAGCAAAATAAATTATTCTAACATTGTACAGTATTTCCAAAGGTAGTTAAAGAAGCGCTATTGACCTTGCTTCACTGTTTGTTGAACAGATCAAACTGTTCTACCATGAACACAATCCTAGAGTTTTAGTCTTTAAGGCATGCAGCTCGATGTGCAGGATAATTTTACAAAATGCAAATCATCCTATTTTAATAAGATACAGTGTCAGAATTAACTGTAGTCTTTACATGTCAGTGTTCCAGAAATTTTTAGACTTTGGCTATAGAAGCAATGCCATAGTGTTACACAATACTTATTTCTTAAAAAAATACATGTATTCATGTCCATGAATATCAAACTCAAATTTCTATTAAATATATTTTATAGAATATTACTCAGAGCACCTTGCTGTACAATAAAAAAAGATTAAATAAGTGTCTATGAAAACTAAAAATATAGTAAGTCTTAATAAAGAAGCCTGCTTATCTTTGTCAAGCCAAGAACATTGCAAGGAAGAGACAATGTAAACATGGGTGCCCACCATTTGCTTTGTAAGAAAGGACAGAGAAACCACCAATAGCTACCTTGAGTAGATGAAAGATCTAGAACAAAGTCTTCAGTCAGTGTTATTACATTGCACTGGCTGGACACAGAACCAGAACTTAAAAGCCTACAGTTCAACCAGAATACAGGCATGGTATCACTTGAATATTTGGTACACCAACCATTTTCTGGGAATAACTAGGGAACGTGATGAATTCTGAAAACTATTATAATCATTAGAATGCATCATCTTCCCTATCTTCCACTTAGTAAGTTTCTTTCAAAAACTATTTCCACTACCAAATCTAGAAGTGTTGAGTATTCAGAGGGGAAAATAAATACTATGAGCTCTGCATGGCAAACAAGCTAGATCCAATGAATAAAATGTTCTTTGTATACAGGGGATTACTGTTTGCCTTAATGCATCTCCTTTACAACTCAAGTCACATATTTAATCTTTATTATCACTTTTAGAAATACTCAATTGGGTAGAGACTGTTAAGGCGTGTCATAAAATGATAATGGCAACATACATCCTTGGAATGTGGTACCTTCTATAGGCCAGGAAGCATTTCCAAGAATAGAGGAAAATCTAGATGAAAGGCTTTGAATATCTGGGTTTTGTTTTTCCTCATGAGCTAGAAAGTTTTAAGTCCATGATTCCAAATGGAAAGTTTAATTATTAATCAACAGAAGTGGTTTTAGGAAGTCAAATTTTATGTTTTAATTACCAAAATTACTTTAGGTAATTTAAAGATTCACTATTAAAATTTAGGGTTTTTTTTTTTTTGGTTAATAGTATTTTTCAAATGAATAAAAGTTAAAGCCACAAAAAAATTATACAACTAAATTCCAAGATTATTTAAGAGATTTTTGTAAAGAAACACTGAGCAATAAAAAAGTGAGTGGCAGTAAATGATAATGGAACTATTTAAAGTATTTTATTTGAATTGGAAATGAAATATAAATGTATTTTAATTCTAGAATATGATAAAGTGAATATTGATCCACAGCAGTGGATTGAGGGGAATATAATTTAGAGTGTATATACATAGTCATATTCTCTTTTTCTAAATCACACATCAGAAATGGATTAACTTGCATAAACAAAACTAGCTAAATCAAAAAGCTGCAAAATTACAATAAACTGCCTAAATATCCACTATCAAAAATGAGATAATGAAAGTAAATTAGATAATGTGTGAAGACGCCTGGCCTCACTTAAAAGGTTTCTTCAGTTCTTTTAAAAATGTTAATATATTCCATTCATACCTAGACTCTGAGAAGAGAATTCTTTTCCTAAAAAGTCTCTCCTAAAATATATTGCATTCAAGTTTGTTTCCAATGTCTTCTAAGATGAGCAGAGTCACAGTATCCGCTCTAGAAGATACGAGAAATCAAGTTCGGAAAGAGCACCATGAAGATGGTGCACTACATGGTGCACCGACCTTTTGACAGAATTTGCTTTAACAGCGCAATGCATAAGTGATCTGAACTACAAAACCAAAATAGTCCTGTTTTCTTCACTCTTTGAGATACAATGTAATTCAAAATGTACACTTAATAAGATTTCAGTATGTGATGATAATTTTAACATAAAAAGCTCTTTTAGTTGGTTTTCTGTATCTCCTATTGCACACTAAAGAAAATGGAATTTCTTAAATAGTTTGAAATCCTGTAGATTTGCCAAACATTTCTATTAAAAGTTTTATAAACAACCTAAATTTTTACTATATTTGGTTAAACCTCTTCTGCTAGGTATAATTAAATTGATAAATTCCAGAAAGCAAACTTACAATAGGAGTACTCAATTAAGAGGCTTCTGAAGTTTATCTCCTTCCCCCAAGTGATTTCTACTTAAGTTCTAAGAAGAATTTCCAGGTCTAATGATGAATGCAAAATTTCACACTGTGTTGCTTTAACACCTTTTCAGATAACAAGCTTGGTTTGGTCTGGAGTAGAAGGCTGTGGAAATGCACACTCTGTCCTCAAAAACATATTGACAGGACCCTTTGAAGAGAGCACTGAGCTCAATGATTTACCATTTCCTCAAACCTGGAAATTTGATTCGAGGCTGCTGAGAGTTTACCTTTTTTTTCTCCTCTGCCCACCAAAACATTCATTATAAATTTAAGACAATCATTTATCTTAAATATTCATAGTCTAGGTCCAGACTTATGTCTTTTTTTAAGAGGATACAGTAAAACAGTTTAGGCTGAGTATAGATTAATTTCTATCAGATCTTAGAAAATATTTTGAAGTAGATCACTTCAAAACCCTCTAATGATTATTTCTTTTTGCTCTTGATAACACCCAAAAGCTCTAGAGCAGGCATGTCAAAATTGAGAATGAAAATAATAAGCTCTGCTTAAGACTGTGACATTTCTGTATTTTAAAACAGTGCCCCCAATTCCTTCTTAACACTTTTGCTTGCATTTCTATACTATAATAAGTTCTTAATAATAAATATACTCAATACTAAGAAGAGATAACAGAGGGTTAATATAGGTTTACATCTTTGCTTCCTCCTCAACCCATGTCCACTCACGCAAAATAGTTAAATATGTACTGTTCAGCCATTTGGAATACCTTTGATTCCATTACAAGTTACGTTCATCTGCTATTTCCTCAAAAACCATACCAACTATTTCTTCTGTGTCTAGTAAGGTATTTGATAGCGCAAAGGTGAAACTGTAGTTTAAAGCAAAAGATTCTTCTTCTATGCTTTTCCTCTTCAAATTATTCCATCTAATTTGTGTTTAAAGTTGTGTTGTGGTCCTTATTTAGAATGATGTTTACAATTTCACCCTCATGCTCTTTCATATGATCCAAAAGATTTTCTTTGCTGGTAGATTCAAAACCACAAATACAACAACAGAAGAGTAAAACACAATACTCCATCCCAGGAGGGGCCAGACTGGAGTTTTTTTCTAAGTTATATGAGGTATTAGTTGTAGGGCTCAGTTTCTCATTCTCATTGGTACCTACAACTTCACTAGGAGCCTGGGAAATCAGCTCGGAAGATGACACCAAGTGTTCTGTACTTCCAGCAACAGGATCAGCTCTTTCTTCGCTGCTGTTTAATACAGTCTTCCCAGGGGATTTCCCCACAAGTCTTAAAAACAAAGCACATGAAACCTTGAATTGATTATACTGTAGGAAAGGTAGATTTAATTCTGATTTTAATCAATATGCAATGATAAAGTGAAGGTGTAGGGTCACATACCTGCCACTTTGTGAAATTGCATCGTTAATAGCCTTATTTACTTGTTCATAGTTATAATTCCGGTCACTTGCATGCTTCCACATGTGAGACTTCAAAGAAGGAGGATGGCTACACACATATCCACACAAAGAACATCTAAAACACAGGGATGAACAAATCAGAATGATTCCCAAAACCTTCTGCTAAATATAATAATGATTCTGTAACAGTTAACTAAATAACCTGAAATAGGATTAGTTATCATGTTTTACTCCATTTAAAATATCATTGATTCTGGAGCCCTTGCCTTGCATGCAGCCAACCTGGGTTTGATCCTTGGCATCCCATATGGTCCCCTGAGCACAGCCAGGGGAGTAGATTCAGAGCACACATCAGCAGGCGTGACCCAAAAACAAAGAAACAAAAACCAATGATACTATCACTGCAATTTTGGAGAAGTCAATATTGTCCTAGAACGGCCATCAGAGTCAATGAAGTTGTTAACTATGCTTATTTACAGATCTATAGAAAATGGGTAGTTCTAAAATGCTCCAGTAATTTAAGAGTTCATAAAATGATTCTTTAAAAAATATCTATTCAGGGGCCAGAGCAGTGGTGCAAGCGGTAAGGCGCCTTGCAGGTGCTAGCCTACAATGGACCTAGGTTCGATCCCCTAGAGTCCCATATGGTCCCCGAAGCCAGGAGCCAGGAGCGATTTCAGAGCACATAGCCAGGAGTAACCCCTGAGTGTCACTGGGTGTGGCCAAAAAAAACAAAAGAAAAAAAAAAAAGGGCCCGGAGAGATAGCACAGCAGCGTTTGCCTTGCAAGCAGCTGATCCAGGACCAAAGGTGGTTGGTTCGAATCCCGTGTCCCATATGGTCCCCCGTGCCTGCCAGGAGCTATTACTGAGCAGACAGCCAGGAGTAACCCCTGAGCAATGCCGGGTGTGGCCCAAAAACCAAAACCAAAACAAAACAAAACAAAAAAACAAAAGAAAAAAATCTATTCAAAATAACAATTTCACATTGAGAACACTGTTAAAATCTGAACCTGATGGAGTAAAACATAACACTATTTTAGAGCTATACTTTTTTAAATTGTGGGTCATAACCCACATGGAGTCAATAATCTGAATAGATTGGGAAAGTGGTAAAAACTTTTGGTAACAATGAAAGGTTTCTGAATGACTAAATATTAATTCGTTATCAACTGCACTGCACAAAAATATCTGAGGTGTATCTGGTAGTATTTTCCTTTGCAGCATCTCAAGTGAAAGGGGTCACGAGAGGAAAGTTTAAGTCGCTCTTTTCAAAAGCATAATCTCCCCCTCTCCCTGCACCTCCAATTTCTGCATTATTAACATCCTGTTTCAATGTGGAACATTTGGTGCAACTGATGAGTAATAATTACATATTATGATTACTATACTCAGGGTTCAATTTATGTTGTATAGTTTTATGGATTTTGACAAATGTATGATGTCGTGTACCCACTATTACAATATCATACTGTTGGGTGCCCCCTGTTCCTGAACCACCGGGTAGACAGAACCCCTGTAAAGCTATGTTCCAGAGGATCCCACAGAGCAAAGCAATTATTCTGGGATTCTGTTGAGGCAGAAAGCTTCAGAGATACCATCAAATCACAGATGGGAAATTTAACAAGGATTAAATTCTTATCCTAACCCAGTGGTTGGCAAGCCGCGAGTTGACCACTGCCCCCAATCAAGTTAAATTTATGATTGAATATAGTAGTGTTAGTTTTATTAGATATCCTGAGACATCAGGTCCAAGGTTAATAAACCAAGACCTCCAACCTCAAAAATATAGATGAGGTCAGGATACCTCCTAAGATGGGAAGACATATAGCTCAAATGTGCAATGCCCCAGTTAGACCCTTCAGCACCAGATGCTGATGCCAAAGCATTTGTTGCCTATTTTTTATTTCAAAAAATTGTTGTAAAATGTTTGAAATGTTAAAAAAATTTTAAGCCTTTTCTCCTTAAGACTCTGTAACTTGCATAATCAAGTTATACTTTATTACTTCCTAGACACAAGATATCAGTATACTACATTTTACGTAAAGTATTTTTCTTTCCCTGTATTTATTTTTATGTTTTAATTTTACTTTAGTCACCCTTATTTACAATAACTTGGGTAGATCCTGACTGCCTGGCACCTTGATTGTGTTACCCAGGCAAGACATCTGGCACCTGGCACACAGAGCAAGTGTGAGTGAAACAGCCAAGGTCAAGAGACTCATTCTCACCAAGTACGTTTGTTTACCTTAGGCAACCTCACACAGCAATCTGTAACATGAATACCTTTGTATTTGTACAAAGGGAAATAAATATACATGAAATCTTGGCTCTTCATCTAGTCTCATCTATATTCTTCTTTTCTTATATATATTCAGAATGTTTCCCTGAAGCTGTCGAGAAATTCTCTATCCAGAGTAAGCCACAGAATACTGCCTTACTCCCTGAAGGAAAAGTCAAGTCTTATGTAATTAATAATTCTCATTTGAGAAAATGGGTCAGAAAATACATGCCAAATTTATCTCACTAATAATATTCAATGTTATTCAAATTTTTCAAAATAAGGGTGGTAAAAACTGCATTTCTATAAAAATAAGCCTTTAAGAATAGGTTAATATTTAGTGGCATTTTTCCCATTTTACTGACTTAACAGAGAAACTAGGGCTAATGCACTATTATTAACTTAAATATACACATTTTCCAATTTTCTGCACTTTTTCTCTTCCAGAACAAATTATATCTAGTCTTGTGTCGTGAGACAATTTCTCTAACCTTCCTTGTTTTTAATGACTGAGAGATTAAGGAACACGGTTAGGTATTTTGGAATTATCATGCAGTTTGTATTTGCATAATGTCTTCTTCTTCTTAGTCTGGGGTTATAGGTTCATGGGAGGAAGACCAAAGGTAACCACCATTCTCATCACATCAAACCATCAACATGTCTTATTGCTTATTTGACTATGACCATCCCTGAAGTCAAGTTTCTGCAGAGTAAAGCCACTCTTTCTTATTTCTCTTTTTTTTGGTATAAATGTTAGGTTTAGGCACCAGCAGGTTTACTTGCCAGCAGTGTCAGATATAGAACTGGGTGTGACCACATGCCAAGAAAGTACCTGAACCCCTATACTCTCTCTAGCCTCATCCTTCTTATCTATTTTGTAAGCAAGGCAAGCTCTAGAGACTGCGTCTCCTCTTTCATAGACATCTTCTAAGAAGCTTCTCACTACTAGTTGGCCTTTGCCTTATCTCCTAGTCCTAAAGGATGTTTAATGTTAAGCCAGGCCCAGTTATGAACGAAGTCCCCTTTTCAAGAACAAAAACTTTGGAAGGTTGACAGATATTGTTGTATTAAGACCCTCTCCTCTCCTTGGTCCCCTACTGCCCATTTTTATTCAAATCTACCTTTGTCTTTCATGTGGCTGTTGTTGGTTTGCCTCCCAGCACAATATACAGTCCCCCACCACCTGAGCCCAGCATGAAGCCCTGAGCTCTGTTGGGTTCTGAAATAAATACAGGCCAAACCTTGAGCACCCCAAGTTGGGTTTGGTATGCCTTCTTCCATATGGAGGTATGCAGCAAATAGGCAGAGAAGACACAGATAAGGAGAACCTCCATGAATATAAGCTTTGTGTATTTATTAATTATATATTTTTTCTAATAGTGGTAAATCACCAAATGTAATAAAGTAGGAAAATATAATTAAATCAACAGGTACCTCCTGTTTCCATCATGTTCTCTTAAATACTTTCTAGTTTAAAGCTTGATTTAGGGTCAATGCCACCTCCCACTTTTCAGCTGCAATTTTACTACAATGATTATGATTGCTAATGGTTAACAGCCTTCACAATACCCAGGGGAAACAAATCTTTTTTATCACTATATATTAACAAATTTTTCTTGAGAGATTATTTTTTGTTTGTTTGTTTTGGTTTTGGTTTTTGGGCCTTACCCGGTGACACTCAGGGGTTACTCCTGGCTATGTGCTCAGAAATCGCTCCTGGCTTGGGGAACCACATGGGACGCCAGGGGATCGAACTGCGGTCCATCCTCGGCTAGCTCAGGCAAGGCAGATGCCTTACAGCTTAAGCCACTGCTCTGGCTCCTTGAGAGATTATAGATTTAAAAATATTTGAGAATGGGCCCGAAGAGATAGCACAGCGGCGTTTGCCTTTCAAGCAGCCAATCCTGGACCAAAGGTGGTTGGTTCAAATCCCGGTGTCCCATATGGTCCCCCGTGCCTGCCAGGAGCTATTTCTGAGCAGACATCCAGGAGTAACCCCTGAGTGTCACCAGGTGTGCCCCCCCCCAAAAAAAATTGAGAATATATTCATGAAACATGGTGAAACAGATAACGTCAGGGAAAGCTCTCCTTAAATAGTCCTTAGATATCAGTAATATATTATTTCATGCAACTGACATCAGCTAATTCCCAGAAGATATCCAAAGACCTGCTTTGAAGGTAGCTGGCCAAAGCCACCCATTGTGATGGTGAAACAGGGAAAAGGATATCTGAGCTCCAGCTACCATTTGTCAAAGCAAAGGGTCATGGCACTGCAGCAGGGCAAACGCAAACCAAAAAGGGGATGAATCTTGGGTGTGGCCATGTCTTTAGGACTTTAATTAGCACCTTAATAAGCAGAGAAAAATTCGTGTGCCTGTTTGAAACTGGATACTGTGATTAGACTAGATACTGTGACTAGACTCAAAGATTTTAGTGCTGGTGCGTGACCGGCCAGGTGGTCGGAAAGGCTACTCCTGGCTGATAAAAACAAAGTGGGTTAGACCAAATGACACAAGGGCTGTTCACAAATAAAAGTACTTTGATTAGAAAAGGCTGCTGCCTTGCTCCCTGCCTACTTTCCTGCGTGAGGCAGCCAAGACATGACAGTGAACATTAACCTCTTTAGGACCCAGCACAGAGTAAGCTGTCTTCACCCAATAAGGGTGGAGATGCGAAGACGAGAAGCCACACTCTTCTAGCCCATGAACCCCACAACACATAGTAAAAACCACACTACAAGCATGACAACGGGGAAGCAATGCAGGACAACACCATGCACAGAGAATGAAGATGACCTGAAAATTACCAGCCACCTAGCTAGCCTCTCATATAAGGAGTTTAGAGTAGAACTATGGAGGATGCTCATAGAAATCAAGGAAAGCACAACTCGAGCTGAATAGACCACAAAGATAGAACTCAGAAAACTCCAAACTGAAATAAGAGAACTGAAAAACTCGGTAGATGAAATTAAAACCTCAATGGAAAGCCACTCCAACAGAGTAATAGCAGCTGAGGACAGTCAGTGAGCTGGAAGGTGAGATGCAGAAGAACTCCATACAGCAGAAGCAATTGGAAAAGAACCTTAAAGCAAATGATCAGACAATGGAAAAAATCCTCAAAGAATGTGAACAGGTGAAAATAGAAGTCTTTGATAAACTCAACAGAAACAACATAAGAATCATTGGATTCCCAGAAACCCAGGAAAAAGATCCCCATGAAGAATCAACAGTCAAGGACATCATTACAGAGAAATTCCCAGTGCTAAAGACTGCATGCAACCAAATCCTACATGCCCGAAGAATACCACCTAAAAGAGACCCAAAGAAAAGCACCCCAAGACACATCCTAGTCACAATGATGAATTCCATAGACAGGGATAGAATACTGAAAGCAGCAAGTTCAAAAAGGAAAATTACATTCAAAGGAGCATCTTTAAGATTTACAGCAGGCCTGTCATGAGAAAACCTCAAGGCCAGAAGGCAGTGGTGGGATATAGTGACAAAACTCAACAAAATGAAAGCTTTGCCTAGAATAATCTACCCAGCAGACTCACTTTCAGGTTTGAAGGAAGTATACATAGCTTAAAAAATAAACAGCTCTTCAGAAAGTTTACAGACTCAAAACCGGCCTTAAAAGATAAGCTGAAAGGTCTACTTTAAAACAAGGCAGGCCTAAAGACGCATCCAACTTCCACAAGAAGATGGTTCTAAATCCCATGACAATTACCTCTCTCAACGTTAATGAGGCAAATGCACCAGTTAAAGAGATAAAGAATGGCAAAATGGATCAAAAAGCTGAATCCAATGTTCTGCTGCCTACAAGAAACAAATATGAACAAGAAACAAACCAGAACAAACAGACTCAAAATCAAAGTTGCAAGCACACATCAGGAAGAAAGAAGGGACCTACATAAATAAGTTTAATGACACAGCTTATAAAATTAGAAAACGACTAACAAAATTTTGAACCCAAAATAAGTAGGCAGAAGAAAGTAACAAAGCTTAGAGCAGAAATTAATGAAGTGGAAACCCAAAAAACAATCTGAAAGATCAACAAAAGAAAAAGTTGGTTCTTTGAAAAAATAGACAAGATTGATAAACTACTAGCAAAACAAAAGGGAGAGAAACTTAACAAATTAGATTAGAAAAGGGGGAGCCCACTACAGATAATACAGTGATCCAAAGGATAATCAGAGACTACTTTGAGAAACTGTGTCATAAAACATAAGATCCTGGAGGAAATGGGAAAAAAAAAAGACATTATTATAATAATGCCCAGAGATGATAGAGATGAGGGCTGAAGGACTGGCTCACTATATGAAGCTCACCACAGAGTGGTGAATGCAGTTAGAGAAATGACTACACTAAGAACTACCATGACAATGTTGATGAGTGAGAGAAGTAAAATGCCTGTCTCAAATATAAGCAGAGAATCTGCACTGGTGAAGGGGGTGTTCTTTCTTTGTCTGAGGCCCAACTACAAGCATGTTTGTAATCATTGTGCTTAAATTAAAAGAAAATAAAAATACTATAATAAAGGATTTTAGTGCTGGTAGAATCAATCCCCTACTCTTGATAATCCAGGAAGGTCAATCTTTTGTAATGAGACACAATATCTGCAAGTGAAGAAACTTGCCTGTTAGCTTTGGCCAGTAGAAAAAAAACAGTGGCTACTTGTACTGAAGTTCAAGCAAGGAAAAGGCCAGGATTTAGGGATATAAAAACCTCAAAATACTAGGGAGCTCTTCTGTAGAAGAATCACTGTGGCTGCCCAAGTCTAGGTGCCATGACCAAATCCCAATGTTTTTTATTTCGCAGCATGGTGGGTGAAGCCCCTTCCATCTATCTGCACATTTAGGTGGTCACTGCCAGACTGGTGACAGATTAAGTCTTTTGGATTCAGAGACGGTCCTTCACAGATGGGGTAGGGAATGATAGGGGGTGGTGATTTACAGGAGCTAGATGCTGTGGCCAGAACTGAACTGTAGCAACTGCAGTAGATACAGCATGACAGGCTGAAACCCTTGTCATAGTAAGCAACTAAAAAGCAAAGAGTACCTGCATGTGGACACTGAGGAAAAATCTGGGCCCACAGACACGTGGTTCCAACAGAGATTGGATTTGGTCACAAAAGCAAAGGGGACAATGAGAGACGATACCTTGGAAGCCCCCCCCAAATAGACTGAATTCTCTCCCCTGACATAGACTCAAGGTCCTGAAAAAAAAACACTTTTGAAATTGGAGTGAAAAAGCCTCTTGAAGCCTTGATGCAAAACCAATTGCCAAAAATGCAAGCAGTAAGACGTCTGCCTTACTGGCGCTAGCCTAGGACAGACTGCGGTTTGATCCCCCGGCATCCCATATGATCCTCCAGGCCAGGACCAGTTTCTGTGTGCATAGCCTACTGAGTGTCACCGGGTGTGGCCCCAAAAAACAAACAAACAAAAATTGCCAAAAAGATTAAATCCAAAGACAGTAAACAAGATAATTAATTTCTCAGAAATCAACTTTGTTAAGGAAACAAAAAGCCTAATGAAGACAATGAATTCAAAGTAACTATTGTGAAGAAAATCAACATGATACATTAAAGGCACATTGATACAGAACAAAAATTCAAAGAAAAAAGGAAAACGTATAAGCAAAGAGTTTTTCTTTGAAGACTGACTGAAAAATTAAGAGGTGTTAGTGATATAGTACAATGGGTAAGATTATACTGGGTTTATGATGTTCCCCTAAGCACTGCCAGGAGTGATGTAGAACCAGGACTAAATCCTGAGCATCAGTGTTATGGCCCCCAAAACCAAACCAACAAAAAAGAGCTAGATATCTAAAATACAGTGAATAAAACAAGAAATTCCAAAGAAGGGCCCGGAGAGACAGCACAGTGGCGTTTGCTTTGCAAGCAGCCGATCCAGGACCTAAGGTGGTTGGTTCGAATCCCGGTGTCCCATATGGTCCCCTATGCCTGCCAGGAGCTGTTTCTGAGCAGACAGCCAGGAGTAACCCTGAGCATCTCCGGGTGTGGCTGAAAACCCCCCCCCCAAAAAAAAAAAAGAAAACAAAGAAATTCCAAAGAAGTACAGCAATATGTTCAATCTCACAAAGGAAATATGTAAAACTGAAGATAAAAATTCCAGTTATGATAAAATGAAAATAAAAATTTTTAAAAATATGCAGAAAATATATTTAGAACTGTCAGACTCAGTTGTGACAACAGAAGAAAACATTGTCAATAAAGACAATAGTTATACCTGGAGGTGAAGAGACAGAAACAAAGGGTAAATTGCTGAAATGAAAACCCAGTTTAAGAAAAGGACCAACCCTACAGGAAGCTGATGGAAAACTCAAATTTATAAAGTAAAAAAAGAAAGGAAAATTCTAAGACAAGAAAAATGCCATTTATAAACTACCAAGTCAATAAATTAAAAAAAAATATTCAAAGCTAAGAGGGAAAAAAGAAAACATAAAAACTCACCCAGGCTGGCTATCATCAGATCTCTAGAAAAACTCTACAGGCTAGGAGAGAGTGGAAAGACATACTAACATTTCTAAATGATAAAAACTTCCAGGCAAGAATAGTCTACTTTGCAAAATTATTACTTAATCTAATGGAGTTATAAGCTTTTCAAAATAAAAAGTTTACCACCACTGTAAGAAATATTTGAAGGAATTATTACTATATAATTACAATAGTAATAATAATAATACTGATTATTATTTTCAGGCTCAGATTAAGGCATCTGCCTCATGTAGTTGCTTGCATTAACCTGCCACATTCAGGACAAAGGCAAAAACATACATTTATTTAGCTTCGACGATTCTGCTGAGTTTGGTACCTCTGCGTCAATCATCACAGTCCAAAGAGGTTATTTTAAGGGAAGAAAATGCAAAAGAACATAAGACCCTGAGCAAGGATAGATAAAATGCAATAAATAAAAATAAAAAAAAAATCACAAGAAGCTAATGAAATCTGAAAAACTCTCAGGGGTGGAGTGGGACAGAATACATTTAGTCTAAAAATGATCAGTTATCAGTAAAAAAAAATTTTATTGGGGGGAGGTCACACCCGGCAGCACTCAGGGGTTACTCCCGGCTCTATGCTCAGAAATTGCTCCTGGCAGGCTCAGGGGACCATATGGGATGCCAGGATTCAAACCACCGTCCTTCTGCATGCAAGGCAAATGCCTTATCTCCATGCTATCTCTCCGGCCCCCCCAAAAGTTTTTTTTTAAAGTTTTTTTTTTATAAAGATTGATACACTATTGTAACCACAAAATAAAAATCTGATTTCCTACATTTAGAAGGAAAAAATATCAAACAAATCGAGAGAATCACCAGAAAAAAAAAATCCAAATAATATGGCATACAGGAAAATACCAGGAATATTAAATAACCATAAAACAAAGACAAAATGACAGTAATTAAGCCCCATACATTAACAAGTAGCCTAAATGTGAATAAGCTGATCTCACTATTCAAAAAAATACCAGATGAAAAGGCAGGATTAATGGGTTTGGGAATGTAGCTCAGCAGTGAAGAGCTTTGTGTGGGGGCACTGGGTGTAAGCCCTGGCACCACACCAAAAAAGCAGAATCCACCTGCTTGTATTATGCAAACAGGAAACTCATAAAGACACTCAGAAACAAAGACCAGGGTAAGATAACTCATGCAAATAACATAAAAGGCAGGAACTGTTATGTACCTGATCAAGGCATTCAGCTAAAGGAGGTGAGATAGATCATCCATAAAGATCAAGGGGATGTAAGTGTCATTATATCTGTGATTATATTTACAAAACATTTATTCACAGGACCAAAAGCAAGCTACACATAGTAAGATGATAATGGTAAGGTATCACACATCCCACCTAGACAGAAGTTATCAAGGAAATATTTTTAAATGAAATAACATACAGATTTAAGAATTGTAACAGAAATTTCCACTCTATTCTTTTTCCTGGTTGTTGGGCTACACTTGGTGATGCTCAGGGGTTACTCCTGGCTATGTGCTCAGAAATCAATCCTGGCTCAGGGGACCAGATGGGACGCTGGGGACCAAACCTAGGTCCATTCTGGGTCAGCTGCGTGCAAGGACAACGCCCTACCATTGTGCTATCACTCTAGCCCCTCCACTCCATTCTTAAGAAGAAATTCTAAGTTGAATCACAAAATAAGCTTCAATAAATGCATGCAGGTCAAAACTGATCATGCATCTTCCCTGAACACAATGGTTAAAGTAATAGAAATCAAATACAAGTGGGTTCAGGTGGACTCTTAGTGGTCCTCAGGTTCCCCCCCCTCCGTATTCCAGGGGGGAGTTGCATGGGGAGGAGGGTGGGCAGACATCTGGCTTCCAGTTTCCTCTTTGATTCTGGATACCAGCTCTTGCCAGGTATGGGGTTTGGGGAGGCTCCATACCAGAGCTTTTCTCCCTAGCCTGGGGAGTGCTGGGAGGCTTGGCAGGCCCCCGGCCATCCTTATCTTTTCCCCCTGACTCCAGGCCTTCCCTGGGTGTCAGCTCAGATGGCCAGAAGTGGGTTCAGGTGGACTCTTAGTGGTCCTCAGGTTCCCCCCTCCCTCCGTACTCCAGGGGGGAGATGCATGGGGAGGAGGGTGGGTAGACATCTGGCTTTCGGTTTCCTCTTTGATTCTGGAGACCAGCTCTTGCCAGGTATAGGGTTTGGGGAAGCCCCATACCAGAGCTTTTCTCCCTAGCCTGGGGAGTGCTGGGAGGCGTGGCAGGCCCCCGGCCGTCCTTGTCTTTTTCCCCTGACTCCAGGCCTTCCCTGGGTGCCAGTTCAGATGGCCAGAAGTGGGTTCAGGTGGACTCTTAGTGGTCCTCAGGTTCCCCCCTCTCTCCATACTCCAGGGGGGAGGTGCATGGGGAGGAGGGCTTCCGATTTCGTCCTTGATTCTCGAGACCAGCTCTTGCCAGGTATAGGGTTTTTCTCCCCTGGACTTCAGTCTTTCCATGGGCACCGGTCTAGGTGTTTAGAGTAACCAATTATTACTTTGCATGTGCTTGTCCCTCCTTGCAGGAGTGCCTCTGAATTGGCCCTCTACCCCTACCAGTTCTTCATTCATGAAGGTGGTCCTACTCTTCCCACTAAAGATCTCTGGTCAGAGACTTCCGGTTTCATAGCTAGCCTGTCTGTTTGCCATTACCCTTTGCCTGCTTACTGATAGCCTGTGATGAAAGTTCCTGAACCTGTTTTATCTCTGTAACTTTGTGTGGATTGTTTCCTGTGTTATTTCCGGACCCGCATTGCTCAATCTCTCAGGGATTAGGGCATAAAGCTTCCACTACATATGTTTGAACTTTTTCATTTACTTTTTGTGATTTCTTTCTTTTTTTTTATTTTTTAATTATCTTTATTTAAACACCGTGATTACAAATATAATTGTACTTGTATGATTACAGTCATGTAAAGAACACCCCCCTTCACCAGTGTAGGATTCCCACCACCAATTTCCCAGATCTACCTACTCCCCACCCCACCCACACCTGTACTCGAGACAGGCTTTCTTTTTCCCTCATTCATTCACATTATTATGATAGTTTTCAGTGTAGTGATTTCTCTAACTGCACTTATCATTCTATGTGGTGAGCTTCATGTCATTAGCTGCACCTACATGGGAGGATGGGGGGAAGTAAGGGTTAGGACTGAGGCAGTAAAATATTAGAAATGAGCTTTGTAGGGCAGTATCAAGGATGGATATTATGGATATATAGAATATATGCACACAATAATATCAATATGAAAAAAAGAGAAAAAATTTCCACTATAAGCCAGTGCTAGAACAGCCTGCCCTCCTCCCAGAGTGCATTCCCATTAGTGTAGGGAGAGATAGGGGGAAAGCCTGTTGACCATATGGTCCCCTGAGCCTGCCAGGAGCAATGATTTCTGAGTGTGGGGCCAGGAATAACCCCTGAGTGCTCCTGGGTGTGACCCAAAAAACCAAAAAAAAAAAAAAATCACTTTCACTTACTTGGAAACAAATGTATTATGATCAATCATGTGATACATGCTCTTTAAATAAAGTGTTAAATTTTATTTATTTTTATTTATTTATTTTTGGTTTTTGGGCTACACCCTGTGATGCTCAGGGGTTACTCCTGGCTAAGCACTCAGAAATTGCTCCTGGCTTGGGGGACCATATGGGACGCTGGGGGATCGAACTTTTTTAAAATCTAACACTTTGAGGCCAAAGTGGTGGCAAAGCGATCCGTCTTAGGTCAGCCATGTGCAAGGCAAACGCCCTACCGCTGCGCTACCTCTCCAGCCCCAAAGTGTTAACTTTTTAAAAAGTTATTAGATTAAGTCAAAGAAGGAAATAATAAAAATAAGTGGAAATAATTGAAATAGAAACCAAAATAATAATATAAAAGAGCAAAATGAAATAAATTATTTTCTTCTTTAAAGGAATAAACAAAATTGAATAAGCCCTTTGCCAGATTCATTCAGAAAATAAAAAGGGAAAGAGTCCTAATGAAGAGAATCAAAAATCAGAGAAGAGGGGTGGCCGGGCGGTGGCACTAGAGGCAAGGTGCCTGCCTTGCCTGCGCTAGCCTTGGATGGACCGCGGTTCGATCCCCCAGTGTCCCATATGGTCCCCCAAGCCAGGAGCGACTTCTGAGTGCAATAGCCAGGAGTAACCCCTGAGCGTCACCGGGTGTGGCCCAAAAACCAAAAAAAAAAAAAAAAAAAAATCAGAGAAGAAATGACAACAGATACATAAAATACATTGTAAAACATCATATGTAAACCAACTAAGCAACCAAGAAGAAATGGACTTCTTTGATTTAAACAACTTTCCAAGAGTGAACCATGAAGAAAACAGTAAGTATCTTGACAGACCAATCACAACCAACCCAATAAAAATGTGGGCAAAAGGATCTGAATAAACACTTCTTTAAAGCAGATGACCCACAGCACATGAAGAAATACTCAACATCACCAATCATTATGGATCCTCAAATTAAATCCACAATATACATACATACATACATACATACATACATACATACATACATACATACATATGTCTCCACAATGATATAATCACCTCTTACTTTTGAAGAGTGGTCAGTTCATAGATTGGGAAACACTACTGACATAGGCATGGCGAGAATATAAACTGCTGCAGCCTCTACCGAACTAATAGAAATATATGATCCAGCAATGTCACTCATGTGCATTTAATCAAAGATTACGAAAACACTGAAAAAGGTACTTGCCTTACTCAACATTGACAGCAGCATCATTTATGGCAAAATAGGGACTGAACTTATATACCTATGATTGTATAAAATAGTCTATGCAGACAGTAGAATGTTAACGTCCTTCTCTCAACAGAGCTCCCCAAAGGTTTCCTTGACAGTGTGGGAAACCACTGAGAGTGAAGTGGAAAAGAAGCACCCAAAGTACAAAAGGAGCTATGGTAATGCAGCACAGAACCCCACTACAGGTAGTGAGTGGGTAAAGACTAATCCTTGACTCAATCTATTAGCCACCTAACTAATCTCTCTGAAAAGGAATTCAGAGTTGGAATGTTTAAGATGCTTAACAAGCCCAAAGATACAATGGAACAGACAACCAAAGAAGTACACGAGGATCTGACAGCAGAAATGAGAAAACTACTTACAGAAATGCAGACTGAAAAGCTTGGTAGGTATCTTCAATGATTCAATGTCACTGGACAAGCAAATAGCAGTGAAGATTAACAAATGTAACTATCAATTAAGAAGCTTCTGTACCAGATAAAGATACCCCAAAGACTTAGGTAGAATATAAGAAGAGCCCACCACTCATTCTGACAAAGGGCTGATATTCAAGATATATAAAGCACTTGCAGAACTTTATAAGGAAAAAAACACCCATTCCGTCAAAAAATGGTGAGAAGAGATGAATGAGCAGAAACTTTCTCAAATATAAGTTAAGATGGCCAAAACAAATACAGAAAATTGTTCTGCATCACTTATAATCAAGGGAATGAGAATATAATGAGATATCTCAATTTCACACCAGTAAGGACTGGCACATATCACAGGAGTAACCCCTGAATATTGCCAGGTGTGGCCCCAAAACAAAACAAATCAAAAGCCTGCCACAAATCACAAAGAACAAATATAACCACTATTGGTAGGATTATGGGGGAAAGGGTCCCATTGTTCACTTCTGGTGTCAATGTCAATGGGCAAGCCTTTTTGAAAAATATTCTTGCAATAATAATTTTCAGACACAAAAGAGAAAAGAGCTGGAAGTTCCAGCTCACCTCATGAAGCTCACCGCAAACAGGGATGAGTTTAGTTAGAGAAATAACTACGTTTTGAACTATCCTAATAATGAGAATGTACGAGGGAAATAGAAAGCCTGTCTAGAGTACAGGCGGGGGTCGGGTGGGGAGGGGGGAAGATTCGGGACATTGGTGATGGGAATGTTGCACTGGTGATGGGTGGTGTTCTTTACATGACTGAAACCCAAACAGAATCATGTATGTAATAAAGTTGGTCCTCCTCCTCCTCCTCTTCCTCTTCCCCCTCCTCCTACCCTCCCCCTCCCTCCTCTTCTTCCCCCTCCCCCCTCCTCCTCCCACGACTTACTACTACGACTATTAATCATGTTTGTAATCATGGTGCTTAAATAAAAAAAAAATCATTAGTGAAACCAAGGAGACAGTAAAGTAGGTAAGGCACTTACTTGCCTTGCATGTGGTCATCTTGGCTTAATCCCTGGCACAAAAGATGGTTCTCTTGAGCTCACCAGTAGTGATCTCAAGAGTACGGAGCCAGAAGTAAGCCCTGAACAGAGCTGGGTGTGCCTCCCAACCCAAACTAATCAACACCCCCTCCCAAAAAAAAATCAACCAAACAAAAAACATAGACCTAGAATGAAATTAAATGACGATGACATGATACTCTACTTAGAAAACCCTAAAGACTCTACCAAGAAGCTTCTAGAAACAATAGTTCATATACCAATGTGGCAGGCTACAAAATTAACACACCAAAATCAATTGCCTTTTTATACACCAATAATGTTAGGGAAGAAATGGACATTAAAAAAACAACCCCATTCACATTAGTGCCACACAAAACTCAAATATCTTGGACTCAACTTGACCAAAGACATGAAGGACCTATCCAAAGAAAACTATAAAATCCTGCCCCAAGGAATAAGAGAGGACACACAGAAATGGAAACACATACCCTGCTCATGGATTGGCAGGATTAACATAATTAAAATGGCAATACTCCCCAGAGCATTATACAGATTTAATGCGATCCCTCTAAAGATACCCATGATATTCTTCAAAGAAGTGGATCAAACACTTCTGAAATTCATTTGGAACAATAAACACCCTTGAATAGCTAAAGCAATCCTTGGGAAAAGGAATATGGGAGGCATTACTTTCCCCAACTTTAAACTGTATTACAAAGCAACAGTTATCAAAACAGCATGGTATTGGAATAGAGACCCTCAGATCAGTGGAACAGGCTTGAGTACTCAGAGAATGTTTCCCAGACATACAATCACCTAATTTTTGATAAAGGAGCAAGGAATCCTAAATGGAGCTAGGAAAGTCTCTTCTACAAGTGGTGTTGGCACAATTGGCTAGCCACTTGCAAAAAATTGAACTTAGATCTCCAGCTAACATCATGTACGAAGGTAAAATCCAAATGGATTAAAGACCTTGATATCAGACCTGATACCATAAGGTATATAGAACAGCACGTAGGTAAAATATTCCATGACATTGAGACTAAAGGCATCTTCAAGGAGGAAACTGCATTCTCCAAACAAATGAAAGCACATATTAACAGATGGGCAGATGGGACTATATTAAGCTGAGAAGCTTCTGCACCTCAAAGGAAATAGAGCCCAGTATACAAGAGCCACCCACTGAGTGGGAGAAATTATTCAGATAAGGGGCTAATATCCAAAATATACAAGGCACTGACAGAACTTTACAAGAAAAAAAAAAAAAACATCTAATCGCATCAAAAAATGGGGAGAAGAAATAGACAATTTGACAAAAAAAAAAAAAAAAGAAAATACAAATCGCCAAAAGGCACATGAAAAAATGCTCCATATCACTAATCATCAGGGAGATGCAAATCAAAACAACTACCGTATTTTCCCGCATATAAGATGACTTTTGAAACAAAAAAAATTCAACTGAAAATCAGGGTCGTCTTTTACGCTGAGTATATCCCAAAAAATGTTTCAATATGCCGCTAAACAAAAATTGTCTGAATATTGCCACAAAACATATTTTCCAACTCGATCCTGCACCAATCACTGCAAGGCTGCTCGGACTGCCTCTCTAACTCAGCCAATCCAAGCAGGCTTTTTATGCATGCAAACTAGACAATGTTCTGGACCTGTACACTGTCAAAAGCCTGCTCAGATTGGCCAGAGTCAGAGAGGAAGTCTATGACAGTATAACCTTTGAACCTTTGCTTATTGTGATTGGCTCACTGTGGTACATACAGTTGCAGCACAGGAATGTTCTGTCTGATACAGCAAATATAGGCCTAAACCTATGTTTTAACTGCAAAATTAGGAGGTCGTCTTATACGCCGGAAAATACTGTATGAGGTACCATCTCACACCACAGGGATTGGCGCACATCACAAAGAATGAGAACAAGCAATGTTGGTGGAGATATAGAGAGAAAAGAACTCATCCACTGCTGATGGGAATGCTATCTAGTCTAATCTTTATGGAAAGCGATATGGAGATTCCTCCAAAAATGAGAAATTGAGCTCCCATACAATCTAGCTATACCACTCCTAGGGATATACCCTAGGAACACAAAAATACAACACAAAAATCCCTTCCTACACCTATATTCATTGAAGCACTATTTACCATAGCCAGACTCTGGAAACAACCAAGATGCCCTTCAACAGATAAACTGCTAAAGAAACTGTGGTACATATACACAATGGAATATTATGAAGCCGTCAGGAGAGATGAAGTCATGAAATTTTCCTATACATGATGTACATAGAACCTATTATGTTGTGTGAAATAAGTCAGAGGGAGAGAGATAGACGCAGAATAGTTTCACTCATCTATGGGTTTTAAGAAAAATGAAAGACATTCTTGCAATAATTTTCAGAGACAAAAGAGAGAACGGCTGGAAGTTCCAGCTCACTTCATGAAGCTAACCACAATAGTGATGAGTGTAGTTAGAGAAATAACTACATTGAAAACTATCCTAACAATGTGAATGAATGAGGGAACTGGAAAGCCTGTCTAGAGTACAAGCGGGGGTGGGGTGGGGAGGAGGGAGATTTGGGACATTGGTGATGGGAATGTTGCACTGGTGAAGGGGGATGTTCTTTACATGAATGAAATCCAACCACAATCATGTTTGTAATCAAGGTGTTTAAATAAACAAATTAATTAATTTAAAAAAGAAATTAAATGACACATAAGCTCAATTTATAAACACAATCTTTCACAGGAATTTCTTTTGGATGTGCGTGCGTGTGTGTGTTGCTCTGGAGACTATGTGATGCTAGGGATTACACCTAGGTATCTTGCATGCAAATCATGTGCACTGAATTATCTCTCTGACTTTTTTTTGTTCCTTTTTTTTTTTTTTTGCTTTTTTGCTTTTTGCTTTTTGAGCCATACCCGGAGATGCTCAGGGGTTACTCTGGCTCTGCACTAAGGAATTACTTCTGGTGGTACTTGGGAGACAATACGAAATGCCGGTGAGTAGGTCAGCCATGTGCAGACAAGCCCTATATTACCACTCAATCTTATTCAAGTTCTAAGAATTTTTTGAGAAATATCGAGAAACTTAACTGTCATGTTACAAAAATAAATGTGCTCTAAGCAATAAAAATTGCTATCATCTATGCCAAGATTAAATTAAAAAAAAATAAAACAGATAGATCTTTCCTTTAGTTGGAAGCAGTTATCTAGTTGAAACTAGCTAAACCTACTTTACCAAGACCAAAGCTTAAAGTGCAACAATTTCTTAACAATTAAATAATTCTTAAAACCAGTAAGCAAAGTTGGTTTTTCTTTCTTTGTTTGTTTTTGGTTGTTTTGGGGCCACAGCTGCAGTGTTTAGGAGTTACTTCTGACTTTGTATTCAGGAATCACTTCTGGCGAGGTTGGGAGACCGTACAGGATGCCAGGGATCAAACCAGGTGGTGTTGGCATGTGCAAGGCAAATACCCTCCTCACTGTGCTATCACCACAGCTCCACCCAGCAAAGATTCATAAGCATTTATTCTGTCTTTAAACAAGTGTTAGGAATTTTAAAATATTTTCCCTTTCTAAAATGTTTTATTATTGATATTTTTATAAGGTACTTTATTAAAAAAACCTGGTTTACAAAGTTGTTTATAATAGTTGTTTCTGGCCTTCCATGTTCAAATACTAATTCCACCACCAGTATAACATTCCCACCCCAATCCTGTCTTTTGACAGGCACAAAATAACTCACCACATATTGCTTATTACAACTAAATGGTAATGGAATTATCAAAAAAAAAAGTATAAAATGTTGATACAAATAATAAAACATGTTTACCTGTATGGCTTATCAGAGTTATGGATCCGTCTGTGGTTTCTGACACCAACGTATGTTGTACTTGTATAATCACACACATCACATCTATACTGTTTCTGGACTGAAGCCTTACTCCCTAGAAAAAGTATTTTAGATTTTTAATAACATGCTTTCATTAGATTCAAATGATAGCATTTATATTCTATTGTGAATGAACATTTACAACATACAGCATAGCATTTCTATCAAGGCTTTCTTGCATTTTAGCAAAAAATTTGAATAGTTTTATGGTTCCCCTGCATTTGGACTAACATCAACTGGTCCATAAAAACTCATTGGGTTGGCAGCTATAATACTTGTATGTAATAAATCCTAAACTATGAGTTTTGCAGCCTATCATCTGTGTAGAAGTTGAATTCATCAGACATGCTTTTAATTTGAAAGGTGCCAGTCTCGTCAATAGAGGATAAATTACCTTAAAGAAATACTGTTTTTCCAACAAGCTATAATTTCATACTGTAATACAGTATTACAAGGTCCCCCTTATCTACAACTTCAATTATCTGCAATTAATCATGGTCTGAAAATATGTACAATGGAATATTCTAGAAGGTATAATACCTAGATTATATTATAGTGCGGTATGTTTTATTAATAGTGTTGTTAACCTCTTACTGTGCTTAATTTATAAATTAAAACTTTGTTACTAGTACACACAAATAGGAAAAACACACTACAGTTTGGAGCTATGAAGGCATACTGGTGTCTCGGAACATATCCACTGTGGCAAATGGGGAACTGGTGTATAATAAATTTAGTATAATTTAAAAAGTATAAGGTTTTATCACTCTGGTTTCCTTTGTTTGTAACTAAAAGTCAGCTATCAATGCAACAATGGGAGAAAAAGCAACTATAAATTATGAGTGCTACATAAGTAGTATAATCATATCTACTAAATTGACAGGTTACAAGATAAAGGTTATGACTAACATGAATAAGTAGCTCTCTGCAATCCAGGAAACATGAATCTAATGGAACTAAGCCATATTACTACATTCCCTCTGTAACTACAGGCTGGGAAATTCAAATTAGGATAAATTTGAGACAATACACGCTGAATGGCTTGATTAGATGAAACTTCCTGATGATATGAAATGTTTTATTTACTCTTCTGTTAGCATAAAGTCCACAGGCCTTTCACAGCCTGATTGCTTTAGATTCAGAAAAAAAGCAAGCACAGAAGCTGAAGAATAAAGCAGAACAGGAAAAAAAGCTTAGGTAGAGTACTTGTACACTATGCATAAAAGTGAAATTAGTGGCACCAAAAAAGAAAAAAAGTTCTACAGTGAAATGTTAACAAAACAAAGATTCTTAGGTTAAAAAAAATGATTTCTGGGGCCGGGAAGGTGGTGCTAGAGGTAGGGTGTCTGCCTTGCAAGCGCTAGCATAGGATGGACTGCGGTTCGATCCCCCCCAAGCCAGAGGTGATTTCTGAGTGCATAGCCAGGAGTAACCCCTGAGCGTCAAACGGGTGTGGCCCCAAAAAAAAAGAAAAAGATTTCTGGGACCGGAGCAGTGGCACAGCGGTAGGGCATTTGCTTTGCATGCGGTTGATCTAGGACAGACTGCGGTTCGATAACCAGGCATCCCATATAGTTCCCCCAGTCAGGATCAATTTCTGAGTGCATAGCCAGGAGTAACCACTGAGCATCACCGGGTGTGGCCCAAAAACACAAACAAAAAATGAAACAAAAAAAAGATTTATTTTTTTTTGCTAACAACACTCTGCCAGGCAGAAGAAAATGTCCTAATTTCCCATTATAAATCTGTAGCTTTAATACACAGCCTAATCATAATTATGATCTACGTATTTCTTTTAATTGGTAGGGTAAAAACTTGGACATGGCATATTGGCACTGCTCCAAATAGTTTAAAAAAAATCTGAAAAAAAGAATCACGAAATATTGGATAATGATTTTGTATGAGAAATATTACAGATCAATGACAATAAAATGACAGATGGAAAAACTTAATATAGCACAGAATGAGAGCCTGTGCTACTTCAAGCAACTGTTTTTAATGGAAAGAGGATTAGATTTGAAGTTCAAAAACTTGGGCTTAAGGTCTCTGCTCTGCCACTTAGTACTAGTGATCACAGGAAAATTATTTTATATCACGAGTACTCAATTTTCTCACCTATAAAATGCAAATACTAGAACTTCCTTGCATGATTTAGTTAAGACCAAGAACACTGCAGCCTTGCTTCACTGTAGTCTTTTTCTTCATTTTGGTATGTCAGCAATCTGTGGCCTGCAGCTAGCTATAGACTTTATGAGGGCAGAGGTCAGCTTCAGATTGCTTTGTTTACATTGAAGACCTAGAGCTTGGCAAAACTGTATATTTGTAATAAAGAGCAATTTAAATAAATGTCAAAGAAACACCCAATTAACATCTGTGGTGTTTGCTGTCAGTCATCACAGTAAATCTATCTCCCTCACTGGGCTGGGATCTTTAAGTGATTGCCATGATGTCATCTCTACATTCCTAATACCTAGCACAGTTTAAGATAGCACCTCAAGACAGAATGAATGTCTGAAGTACCATTAACCAGACTAAGTTGAAAATATGTCCTAAGTTATCTGTGTTATCACGTTGAGCAGAGATGAGGGCCCTATGAAGCACACATCTCTTTATGTATCTTACACTAAATGTGGTAACGCAGTTAAAACATAAATTCTTTTTACCTTCTTTGTGAGCTAATTGTTTTAAATTGCCAAATGTTTAACAGCAGTGTTAGAAGAGCTATAATATGCAAGAGGCCATCAGTCATCTGAACTATTATGGTACTATGATAGGAAAATACCCAGAGTCAAGTAGAGGAGCAAGGAGGTGAAAATGGCAAAGCAATTTTAAAAACCTACACATTTAACCTTAAGAAACAGAGCATGATCCACAAAGAAAAGATGCTTAAAATGGGAATATAGTAGGAAGAAATGTTGTAAAGCTAGAACTGAATTATTTTAATCTTGAACTGACATCTTAATCTTTTTTATTAAAATTATGAGTTTTAATTTGCTAACCCATTTGGAAAATTTAAAATTACAGCTTTTGAAGGCAGTGCTAGAAAAGCCATATTCTACCGTTGGTATTAACTGCAGGTGGTGCCACTGAGTAGTACTTACTTTATTCCTTCATTAGGGATTTATGATCCAATGATATCAAATGTTTTAATGTCTCCTTTAAAGGGGATATGGAAGCATAATGAATTAAAATAAAAGGAGGCATTTAGGGCTATTCTGTAAAAAAAAGAAACTGTTTCAGCTCAGCCATCTATCGCTGAAACAGATGCTGTGTCATAAACTCCTTTTGTTTTGAATAGTTTTACAGGGATGACATCTGTTTGACAGGGGAATTTTGGTGCTACAGTGGTGTCAAAATCAGTTCTTTCAGAAACATTTTAGAATCAGTTATGCTTTCTGGGGTATAATTTAATGAAACATTATGGTAAAACATTTTACTCTGCAGTTGTTCCTAACTTTAATTCTTAGGAAATCTAAGAAGGAAAGTCACCCCAACATGTTTTATTTCCCATAAACACTATGTACACACTCGAGACATTTAAAGTATATCAATTGAAGTGAGCTGATGCAAGGAAGCACAGTTTATTACATTTTATCCCTTGAGTTCTCTGGATGTGGCATTTGCCTTTTCATGGAACTCTAATTAAATCTTTTGATTCTAATACTCCTGTTAGCAGAAACTGGTTGACTGGTACCTAGCTAGTACATAAAAGGTTTTTTGTTGTTGTTGTTGTTGTTGCTGTTGCTGTTGTTTAAATAATGCAGATGGAACCTGGTGGTCATGTTTGGATAGGAGTAAGTATAGGAACACTGCAGGAAGATTCAGTTAAGTTTGAGGTGGAGGACTTAGCATCTGCAAAAACTAGTTTTCTAGTGGGTCACTTAGTACTGAGAAGATTGTTCTTTATGCAGCAGATTTCCTGGGTGTCACATTTTAGGGTTTACATTCTAAGTTGGTCTTTATAGAAAGCATAAATTCAATATAGAATCAAACTGCATTGCTGAAACTAAAGGTGAACTAATTAATTCTTACCTAGGTCCTAGTAATAGTTTATTGGATATTTGAATTCCTCAGGAACTGAGAAAAGGTCAACTCAGTCTCATCATATAAAATATATAAAAAATACATATTATATACTTTAGTTGTGAAAATAAGTCAGTGCATGAATTTAAAAAAAAAATGCAGATACCTTCCTGAATACATTTTCCATCAGTTGTGTCACTGGTAATTCTTGGCTCATTAGAAGTTGCTGTTGACAAGGAATCTGGAAGACTGTGTTGTTCTCGTTCATGATTCCTCAGCTGACTCTAAAAAATTTAGATTAATGAATATCTACTTTCCAATAAACATATATGCCCAGTTTCTAGAATACAGTTGTTAAAGCTTTCTTGATCTAGCACATACCCCAGTATTTAAAATCAAATGTGCTACAAATTATTTGACCCACTTGAGCTTATGAAAATAGATATATTAAGAAAATCACGATTTCATCCAAAAATACACTTCTTTTTATTCTCTGAAAGGAAGCCATTGCTTAGGAGGTTACGCACAACAGGTATGTTTATTAGCAAATCCAGAGAAGAGCAGTGTTGAGAAAAATCACTTGCACTGAAATAAATCTGATCAGTAACTGCTGGACCGCTAACTTTTGCCTTTAACTATCAAGCACATTTGTAAGAAACCTAATCAGAATTACTCTTCAAAAGATATCCTGTTCTACATCCACCTTCATGAGTCACGGATTTATTTATTTGCAAAAGCTGCTCCTGGAACTTGCCTTTGCAGTCCATTTCAATGTGTCACTAGTTCAGTGGCCTCAAGCCACCTCAGAATTTCATGAAAAAGAATTTCACAAGTAACAGTGAATTTCATTTAAAGAATAAAAACCATCAGCAATAGTCCAGATTACCTCCATACTGTTAGTAAGTCCCCAACTCTGGGTAATATGCGTGAAATAGGTCCAAATACCAGTTACCTCTTTAGGATACTTTCTACTATCGATCTCTAAGTCATCAACGGGCAGTTTGAAGAGAACGTCTAAACCAATGAGTACTAGTTTTCCTTTGAAAAATGGTTATTTCATAAAGGTTGTTGCTTTTAAGGTAGTATATAGATAAAAACCACAAACCAGTCCTTGAAAATTCCTTAAGCTGATTCATAAAACAATACATGGCTCACTTCTATCTTACCATCAAGTCAATTCACTTTCTTTAGGCAGCATTATCAATCACCATTGGTTGGCTGTCTAGCAGCTATGTGAATCAACTACGTTTTGAGATATTTTTTGACAAGTAGGATTAAATCTATTGAAGTGTGCATGATATAAATCCACTGTACAATCTCTTGCAATTTCCAATTAATGTTTTAAAAAGTTACTAAAGTAATCAAAAGAAGCTTTTAAGGAGGAAGCAGAATCTTATAAAACCTCTGAAGATCTGGAGATGTAAGTCCCAACTTGAATATTAATTAGTTGGGATTCCCAAACCAACTGACAAAAGTTATTTATAACTCAGGCTCCTTTATCAATATAATGACTCCATGTATAATACGTAGACTCTATGTACTAAATCCCGTCTTTGTTCTGAAATTCTAAGAATCGCTGCATGATTTTATGAATTATTACTTACATACCTTATAATGGAAAGATTCTTCACACTGCTTGCATTGGTATATTCTTGTTTTACAGTGGTGGATCATATGATTCTCCAAATCTTTGCTATTGTCAGCTATGTGCTCGCATATAGGACACTGATACGGTTGTCTCTGTCGATGAACTCGCAAGTGTTGCTTAATGTAGCCCTTGTTACCACTCGCATAGTGACATAAGCGGCAACGGTAGGGCCGGTCAGTATTAGGGATGTATTCCACCACATTGCTTCCCGACAAACTGGCATCACTGTTGGGCTGGCATTGTGCATTATCCTGCAACTCTTTCAAAATGTCGTCATCTGAAGCATTCTGGTCAGTCCTTTCCCTCAATTTCTCAATGACAGTAAGTAAGGACATGCTAATACCTGTCTTAACTTGCCCATCTGATAATTCCTGCCTACCCTCTGGGAGCGCTACTAAGGCAGAGTTGCTTTGGTTAAAACCTGCTAATCCGTCTGAAGAATTTTTAAGTGGTGACATCATTTTAGAATAGGCTGCCAATGTACTATCTACTTGCCTTTGTCCAGTATCTGGATCTAAAAGATTAATATTTCCATAGTGTGCAAGGTTGGCTCTTGTTAGTTCTGCAGCTCTGATAGGCATTGTGACCAAGGCTTCTGCAGCTAAGGAGTGTAGTCTAAGAGACTCAGAATTGGTCCTTCTTCGGCCTGGAGGGGCATTCTCATCAGTAGCTAGTCCTTTATTTATTAGCTCACTGTCTTTCTTCTCTGGATTGCTCCAACCTATGATCAGCCCCCCAATGTCAACGGTACATTTGTTAGCATGATAAATTTCATCTGTTTCTTCACATTTGATTGGGGCTTCGGGAAGGCTCATGTTTTTTGCCTCTTCAAGTTCAGCATTTATGAGAAAATGTTTCTGTGAAAGAGTTTCCTCAGCACTCGGTAGACGTTCTACAATCACATTAACATGACCCTTTTTATTTGGGCTACTGCTAATGATTTTCTGTGCAGATGAAAGTAGGCTATCAGCAATCAGATTCTCCTCTGCATCAGAAATCACCTCTAGCATTTCTTCCTCATGAGGGTCTAAGGTAACAGACTGACTTAGATGAACTCCGCTCTGCTCTAAAGGAGATGAAGACAACGGTTCTGAGCTGCAAATCTGCACCTGAACTGAGGGCCCATTATGGATACTCAGTTCATTGTCTCCAATAGAAATGACTACTGCATCAACTCCACCAGATGTAGCAGTCACTGAAGAGTCTAGTAAGCCTAGGGGCTCATTTTCATTCTCAAAGATCGGATAGGAGCAATCAACCTCCCCAGCATGTTTCCATGCATGTGTTTTTAGCATTCTCTGCTGGCCACAGGTGTAGCTGCAAAATAAGCACCGATACATGCCATACTGTTCATAAGCGTACCATTTCCTCCTGCCCATTTCTGCCACAGGTGCAGTTTGAACAGCATGAACCCGTGGACTGTCCACACTTATTGAGATATCAGGAATGGCTTCACGGTTTCTCTCTGTAGTTCTTTGACAAAAGGAGTTGGAGGGACTTATGCACTGCTGAACTTTTGACTGAAAGTGACTCTTGGCATCATTTTCATGGTCATTAACCACGTGAGCTTCAAGTTCCTCTTGGCTCTTAGATGTAATATGGCACTCTGAGCACATGAGTATCACTTCATTCTGGTGCCCATGCTGCTTAATATGATCTTTTAATACAGAAAAAGAGGAAGACAAAAACTTACAAAGGCTACACTGGTAAGACATAGCCTTCCCATCATTCTGGGCAAAAGAGTCAGAGACAAAATTTGTGTGTGACATCTCGGCCCTTCTTGTATTAGCAGTTGATGTCTGAGTTATTTTAGCTGGAATCTCATAAATTTCTTGAGTTTCATGAGACCGTGGCATAGCACTTGAACGTGAGCGTTTTTTCCCAATTAAAAGACATTTTTGTGACTTTTCATGTTCCACTATCTTGCTCAATTTCTGGATAACGTGAATTAATGGATCTGTTTTAGCTTTTCTTTGTTCATCAATTTCCAAAGATGAACTGATGACTGTTTCAGCAGTTAATATAGCTTCCTGTTCCTCAATATCTGGCACCAACATGGCAACACTGCTGCTTTCTTCCATATCTAAAAGGATAACATACAATAGAAAGAGGTACTGTGTTAGGATAATAATAGGTATGTAATTCAGAAATATCTAAACTTAGTTTAAGCTAATCTAAGTATTTCTAATTCAGTAGCTCCTTATCAGTAAACCTATATATTTCTAACACAGACTTACATTGTTTGAAATTCCTTTTTGGAAAGCTATGTCAGATCAAGAATAAAGTTGGAGCTCTTTCCATCTTTGATTTCAAATCTTGGAAATGACTTGAACAATCTATTTTTCCCTTTCTTTCCTTCACTTAGACATCTAGCTGGACCCAACAGTATGCCTTCTCTTTTGCTATATGCAAAAAAAAAAAAGAGAAAGAAAGAAAGAAAGAAAGAAAGAAAGAGAAAGAGAGAGAGAGAGAGAGAAAGAAAGAAAGAAAGAAAGAAAGAAAGAAAGAAAGAAAGAAAGAAAGAAAGAAAGAAAGAAAAAGACATCTATTACTCAATAAAAGGAACATAGTCATTTTCCAGGTATAACAAATCCCTGAAGCTATGAATTATCATTCTATAGAGTCTTGTCTCCTACGTAAGATCCTACTTCTTTTTTTTTTTTTTTTTGGTTTTTGGGTCACACCTGGCGATGCTCAGGGGTTACTCCTGGCTGTCTGCTCAGAAATAGCTCCTGGCAGGCACGGGGGACCATATGGGACACCGGGATTCGAACCAACCACCTTTGGTCCTGGATCGGCTGCTTGCAAGGCAAACACCGCTGTGCTATCTCTCCGGGCCCAAGATCCTACTTCTGACGCAAATTTTTTTTTTACCTGAATCTTTATTATTGTGAAGATACAGTCATAAATTATAAATGGTACAGTGAATTTTACAAAGTACTACATAAAGGAAATGAAATAAAAGCAAGAATCTACTTCCTTCTTTTACTTCCTTCATCTTCCTGAAGATAAACCACAAACTATGTTGTGGTTTTTTTCTAGAGGTACAATTAGCGGTCAATCATTACTCATACACACATAATAGTTGTTTCTCCCCCACCACCAATGTCCTGCTCCCACAAGAGAAAGTGCCAGAGAAAATATTAGACATCCTAGTTGTACTTCAGGTCTAAATATGTCAATACTTAGGTTATAGCAATGCATGATGACCAAGGAAGTCACTGAACATAAAATGTTACAGCTCTTTAAGCCTAAATCTTGAATACTCTTATTTCCTGGCAGTATTGTCATTTCAAGCATTTCTTTTGGCTGAAAGTGAGTCTAATTTGTTGATTTGGATCAAATTTTAAGTTCAGGCTTTTTTCCAGCAACAAGTTTTGTTGGTTCCACATTTTAGGTGCATTTTGGATCACAACATTCAAAAAAGCCAGCAAAATGTTAATGGAACTAGAGACCAAAAACTACTATTCTTAAACTTCATTTATAGGCTCTAAATTCTTATTTTAGGAGGTATGTCATATCATGGCTTCTTGAGTCTCTGACACACCCCACTAGTGTGACCAGTTTCAGTGCTGGTTCTCCCACAATTTTGGGGGGGGGGATGTTATTCTAGGGGGGTAAACTTACAGCTTCTCAGTGGTGGGCTCAGAGGAACCATATGGTAGGCCAGATATCGATTCTAGATAGGCAAGTGCTCTATCTATACCAAGGTCCTCAAACTTTTTAAACAGGGGGCAAGTTTATTGTACAGACTATAGATTAAAAAGAAACTATGGGGGCCCGGAGAAATAGCACAGTGGCATTTGCCTTGCGAGCAGCCGATCCAGGACTAAGATGGTTGGTTCGAATCCTGGTGTCCCATATGGTCCCCCATGCCTGCCAGGAGCTATTTCTGAGCAGACAGCCAGGAGTAACCCCTGAGCACCGCCGGGTGTGGTCCAAAAACCAAAAAAAAAAAAAAAAAAAAAACCCAAAAACAAAAAACTATGAACAAATTCCTATGCACACTGCATATATCTTAGTTTGAAGTAAAATGGGAACAAATACAATACTTAAAATGAAGAACAAGTAAAGTTAAACCTACAAATTTACCAGTATTTCAATGGAAACTATGGGCCTGTTTTTGGCGGGCCCTAGTTTGAAGACCCCTGCCCGAGAAGCGGTGAGAGACAGAGAGAAAGGGAATGAGGGCATATCCCAAAAATGCACACTGTGGGTCAGGAGTAGGCTGCTAAGCAGGACACTCAGTGGTGACAAAAACACCCAGTGGGCCAGGTAAATGTCCTTGGAGGTCGCCTGAATGTGACCCACATGTGGTCCTCACAGTTTGAGAACCCGATCCAAGCTATATTATTGCTCTGGCCCCTGGCAGCAGTCATGCTTTCCCACTTTCATCTATTCTTCCTGGCACAGCATACCAGATTTCTATATCTAAGTACACATCAGACAAAAATGCAAGTATTTCATTCTCCTTTAGTACAAGCTTTTTCCTTGCTCCTTCTAAGCTGCTCTACGGGATCAACGTTGCTCTTTTCTAACTCTCACTGCACTCAGGGCAAGAAATGCATTCCAGTCTTCACATCAACAGCTACTTTGAGTCGGAAAGCCCAGTGCCTATTAGCCACTTCCTCTACTAAACAATCTGAGTGTCCTCAACTTCTCAAATGACTAGCTCCTTCACATTATTTTTTAAGTAGAAAGAACAAATGATTTTTAAATCTAAGTCTCTAAAGAGAGGACCTATGGAGGAAAACTTGCTTCTTTAGAAAACCCTGTCAAACTTCTCTTAACTTTAGTGCTTGAGGAATTCCTAACTTTGAGGCCATGGGGAGAAGTGACTCAAATGAAGACAAGTTTCACTTCAGAATCATTCACTGCTTAAGTATTACTTTCTTTCAATCCAACTGTTATACAACAGGAATCCTTAGACATTCCATTTCTTGCATGAGATATTATGCTCTACAGTAAATCTAAGGTGTCCCTGCCATGCAATGTGTCATCTCTGTGAGCTGACTGAGAAACTGGAGGCTAACAAGTGAATGTTTGCTTAATAAACTTTGCACACTCACAGGGTTATAAAGGTGACTCATGGTATTCCTCTCCTACTTGCTGATACAATAGGAGGAAGGCAGAGCAGTGCAAATTGCTCCCTGTGTATATTTTAACGTGTACCTTAAAAAGAAAGTAAAATGAAGAGGAGGAGGAGTTCATCTTATCTCAAAAAAAGACTAATACAAAAGAATCTGACACAACATTCAAATTTAAAAGCGGTGTCTGCTCAGGCATTAAGAGCTAATGGAAATTTGCAGCAGATGCTCCAATTTCCCTTGAACATTTATGTAAGTATCTCATTTTAGAGGCTGTATACATTTGGGAATAAGTACAGAAATGGCAGCTATAAAACAGATATGACAAAATAAAATACGTTAACAAACACCTGACAGACTAGTTTGGGCCACATGGCAAAATTAATACTCATGTCATTAAAACTAAAACCTCTCACTGAAATAAAGGGGCAGACATGCCACTTAAAATAAAGAGAAAGTAGAATGAAGCTTAAGGACAATTCTTCAAATTGTCACAAAAAGTATGCTTAGGCCAATAGCATATGCATGTGCACACACATAATTGCATGTCAAGTGAAATGTGACTTATTACGATAAAAAACAAAGTACAAATAAAATTCTACTGGATCAGTAAAGATGCCAATATTAAAGAAAATTTGCATAACATCCATGGTCAATGTAACTAATTTAAAAAATATTTGCCAACGAGAGGTAGAGGAGGTGGAGATGAAGAAAAACGGCAGATTATATTACTGAAGTTGCTCACTATATTCTTTCTACTTGCATTTGGAGGGGGGGGGGGCTCAGGGATCTCTCCTGATGGAGTTTGGGGACCATATGAGATTGAACCTGGGTTGGTCACATGTAAGGCAAGCGCCCTACCTGCTGCACTAACTTTCCAGCCCTATACTTCTAGAAAAAACTACATTGACAAAGTATCAGCAAGCAATATTTTTTGGAGGGGTTGTATGGCATTGTGGACTACATATAGTGTTGTTATATGTTTACTCTTGGTTCTGTGCTCAGAAATCACTCCTAGAGGGAATGGGGAAAACATATGGGGTACCACAGATCAAACTCAGGTTGGCCGTGTGCAAGCCAAGTACCATTTCATTTCTGCCCCCAGCAAATTTTAACTTATACTTTACACAAAATACTTGAGTGAATTAGACAAATGCACACACATACATATATATGGACTTTCAACAATGTGGCACTAGACAAAGTTGAATCAATGATTCAATGATCAAATCCTAACAGACTTGAGAGAGAATTTTGGTCTAGGATTAATAAGCAATTGCTTCATGAAGAGATAAGATACACACTATATTTCAAAAGATGGGTAAGATGGATGTGCAGGATGTGATCCATTCCCCCCACTTTAGGCTTCCAGGCCCTTTGGGTTCTTGTTGAATTGTCAACTGGGGAGCCAAGGCAGATCAGAGGGAGAGTAGAAAGAGATCAAGATATTCATTTCCTTAGTCTCCTCCCTTGAGAGAGGACTCCAATTGGTCATGCTCCTCAGCTGAGGCTATTTAGTTCAAGCAGACTGCTCTCTAAGACTTTTCTGGCAGTGGTAGTTCTTGTTTGGATGATGCCAGCTCCTGATAACCATACTGTCCATGGTTTCCTCATATAAATTCTACTATGAGTATGCAAGCATATTCTCCCTGAAATATCCAAAGTTGAGAGTATCCTTTATTGTTTTGGCATCCTGCTGACACAATGTATGACTGACAAAGAAAGCAACTAAAACTCTTTCTGGAGATGAGAGGAAGCACACTATGAAGGGGTTAGTGAAAACATTAGCATGGATGAATAATAGGAGGCAAGACAAGAGGCATTAGCAAAATACATTGGTTTGTTGTCTGGAGTCTTTAGACATTAACAATTAGACCAAACATATCAAACTGTTACAAATAAACATAAGTTGCATCCCAAACCAGAAGTTCTAAATCCTTATCACTGTCTCAGATCTTTCCCAAACAACAGATTCCACCAAAAAACCCTTGTAATTAATGTCTTTCCAAGAAAAAGGCCAAATTATTTCAGTTGTCTTTATTCCCAATAATTTGCTATTTTGTTTATCGTATATCTAATTTGCTCCTTTCAAAGTGATAGCAGTACAGTCAAAAGTAAATCAACATGAACAATTCACAAGGGCATTAATAGGATTGGAGAAAGGTTGTAATTATCTGAGTAGTTTGAAGACAGTTTAGCAAGTTATAAAGAAGCTTCTCTTTCAGAATGAGTCTGTTCTTTTTCAGCTAGATATAAATTGCAAAACAGAAGAAATGGCCAAATCCCCATTCTCCTATGTGATTACAAACCTCAAAATTTTTATTTTGTGGGCCAGAGAGACAGCATGGAGGTAAGGCGTTTGCCTTGCATGCAGGACAATGGTTCGAATCCTGGCATCCCATATGGTCCCCTGAACCTGCCAGGAGCCATTTCTGAGCATAGAGCCAGAGCCAGGAGCCAACCCTGAGCGCTGCCGGGTATGACCCAAACCCCTCCCCCCAAAATTTTTTTTTTTAATTTGCTCCAACCAAAAGGCGGCAGAGGACATAAGCTTTTGAGTTTCTCTCCTTGGTTAGCTGCATGTCCTAAAGCAAGTCACTGTTCCTGTAAATTTCAGATTCCTCAGATATAAAATGAGTAATGTCAAAAGAATTTGCATATGACTAAATTACAAACTATAAAATTAGTTCTTGAAACTGCTTAGTGTCTACAAATTTACCTTACTAATGCCAACTATAAATTATATGAATTAAACTTTCCTTAGCATGGTGCTATTATTAATGGCCACTAAGAAAAAGATAAGCATAAATATATTTATGCCATATATGATATCATATATGAATTTCAGTCTAAAATATCAAGGCTAGCAGTTATTCTGAGAGATTATTTTAATATAGCAGCTGCAATTAAGCCATAAGGTGTAACTAATGTTAACCGATATTCATATTTAACATTTATTGAGCACCGATAATGTGTCAAGCTCAGTGGTAGAACATTGTTAAGCAGGAATTCTTGCTCTGGAGGAGGGCCTGTGGGGATGCGGGGTATTACTCATGTAATTCCTGGTAAGATTAGCCTCCCTTTGGCAGAGAAGGAAGGTGAGGCTTACCAGATCTAACACCATATCTGGTTTAAGAAAAAGGATCTGGGCCTATTTGAGACTAAATCCATTCTTCGTCAAGACACCCATTTTCCTCTTAAATTTTCCACAAGAACAAAAAATGCATCAATCTGATACGGCTAGATTATATCAAGCATATTAGTATCTGCTTGTCATAATTTGTTGGGACCAGCCAAGTAAGTGTTAGACAATTTTACAAGTAAGGAAACACTCAGTGAGGTGTGACTTACCCAAGGTTACATGGCTGTTAAGTGTCAGAGCCAGTGTCTTTCAAATCAATTCCTGAAATTAATAGTCCCTCGGATCAATCTTCAAATTCAGCTGTGGCCAAGAATGAAAATATATTGTATCAAACATTTCTTTCTCTTGATTAGTGACTTTTAATTTTTGGGGCAGTGAAAAAAATATTTAAATATCCTATGTCAAAAAAAATGTCAGAAAAAAAATGTCAGAAGTTTATACATCCCAATTATGACACAAATTTGACATTTGATTAGCCTTTGGGACTGCAAATTAGAAAGTAAATTTTTACAGTAAGTGTGTGTTTTAAGTTTTAGTTCAGAATTTATCAGACTCAAGTCATATTTATTTTTACCAATAACAGGAGTAACAAATTGTATATCATTTTAATTGGAACAACAAAAACAAAACACTCGAGAAGATGATTTGCAAACCTCAGCTTACAGGTACAGCGGGCGGGCCTTTAAACACACTACTTAAATAGGTTTCCTACCCTGGGCCTACATTTCTTTGCAGTTCCTTGTATGAGCTGGAAAGAATTAAAAGGGGAAAGGGAAAAAAAAAAAAGTCAAAGAATGCGGTTCCTTTTATTTAGAAAGCATCTACCTTTATCGATCATGTTCATATATAATTCAATTCACTACCGGGCAGGGGGGAATAAAAAAAAAAAGGCACGTCTGCAAGGGTTTTTCCCCTTGCAGTTCATTTGAAAGAAGTTAGTGATGTCAAGGGATGTAAGCACAGACTTGCTCTCGTCCTCAATGATACGAGACACACGCACAAACATAAACACTGAGTCAGAGCAGAGTCCTGAAGAAGTACCAAAAAAAAAAAAAAAGAGCAGCCAGCAATTTAGGGAGGGGTGCAGACACCCCCATTGCTTTAACTGGGTGAACAAAGCAAAGAAAAGGAAAGGAAAGGAAAGAAAAGCAAAGAAAAGAAAAGAAGAAAAGGAAGGAAAGGAAAGGTCGCCTAGGGCTGAGGGAAAGTCATCTCCAGCTGGGGAATGTCATCTCCACCTAATGAATCACCCAGACAGACAGACAGTCAGGCTGGCAGTCCTCTTACTGCAACCCATCACCCAGATGTTAAAAAGGTGTGAGAGCAGGCCTAGTAGTGATCTCCAGGGTGATCACTTAACACCCTGAGGTGCAAAAGCTTGAGGAGGGGTACTACTCTGGAAATCTGGGGTGCTTTTATTTATTTATTTTTGACACCAGAGCGAGGCTAAATTCAAGGCTGCGGGGGAAAGGAGAGTGAGTGAGCAAGAGATGGGGCGAGGCCGCAGCGAGCGGGCGGGCGGGCGACCTACAATCGGCCTAAGCGCTTTCGCAAGAGGGGAAGGAAGGAAGGAAGGAAGGAAGGAAGGAAGGAAGGAGGGAAGTAGGGAAGCGGCTGCCTGCGGCTAGGCTGGCAGCAGGAGTGCGAGGAGCGGCCGGGGCCCCCCAACCCTAGCTGCAGGGCCACCAGCCCCGGGTCTCTGCAAGCGGGCGCAGGTAGAGAGCGAGAGGCCTGCGGGGAGGACGCAGCACATGGCTGGCGGCGCCAGGCAGGCAGGCGGGCAGGCAGGCAGGCAGAGGGGGCGGCCCCGGGGCGCGGTACCTGCGGTCGGGCGGCGGCTGCTGCTTCCGCGAGCCTCCTTGGGGGGGCCGGCCAAGGGACCCGGCCGTACCTCGCCCTCGTCCTCGCCTCCCCTCTCTCCCGACTCTTTTTTGGCTTTTCCCCCCACTTTTTCCCCCTCTTTAGCCGGAGCTCCAAAATGGCGGCTCTGGGCGCGGATCACGTGACCCGCGGGCGGGTCATGTGACCCGAGTGGCGGGCGGTGGGGGCGTGGCCCACGTCCTCTCCGCCTCCGGGCATTCTGGGTCTTCGGGGTTGAGCGAGTGCAAGAAGGGTCACCGGGTGCATGCATTGGTTTTGCTGGCGTTCAAGCATCCCTCACTGGTGGGTGGCCTGGGTTTTGGATTTTGTGTGTGTTCTGTAAAGAGTTTTTACCCCCATCTTATCGCCCCTAAATGCCTGGGGGGCTCTCCTTATCAGCCCATCTCTCTCTACTAGGTTTCTGCCTTGAGCAATGAAGTTCTCATTCTTCTGTTTTGGAATCTATCTGCTACTGCATTTAATTGGGCCCTTCCTGGTTTTTTGTTTGTTTAGGGTATTTTTTTTTTTTTTTGGTAGTTTTAATGGCCAAAAGGTGTGGTCTTGCTAGCTTTATTGCAGGACCTCTTGATGGGCAGAGCTGGAAAGGTGGAAGATTTTCATGGGAAGGATTTTTTTATCCTAGGAATTGTTAGGTCAGACTTGTTATTTCCATTCTTTCTTGTAACCCCAGTGCTCTGAGAAGTGCACTCTGGTGCTGTCACTTTCACCTGTTTGGTGACAGACTTTGTAAGGTCACCTCTGCCCTTGTTTGTCTTTCCCAGACAAAGATGGAAAAGTATGAATGAGGCAGTCCTACAACTTAGCACACTGGGCAGTTTCTGGTGGCTAGCAGCTAGCTACTCAGCAGAATCCTTGGATCTGGATTTAGTAGGTAAAACTACAGATCAGTTGTAGAATTGTACTGAACTTGTAGGAAAGGACTGGATTCTTAGAGGCTTTCAGATATTCCAGATCATCTTTGCAGCAGGCTAGATTCTCTTGTTTTCAAGTGGGGGAAAGAGGCTAACAAAGTTTTCTTCAGGCAGGTTAGTAATCCCCCGTACCCTATTTCATACAGATTCATCTGAACTTGGTGTTGTGTGGGGTTGTGAGAAATCGGCAGTGAGAATCCTCCTGTTCCATATCATTAATTTAGGCCCAAAACTAAGGAAAGAATAGGAAGAATGAGTACTTTTTCTTTTGGTAAAAGAGATTGAACAGGAATTTAGTTTGTAAGGATAGAAGGGACACATCAAAGGAAACAAAAATACATGAGAAAGAGAGAGAGAACAAAGAAAATCTCCTTCTTAGGAGCTGCTGACACAAACAATTGTAGTTTATCAGTTTATCTGAAAAGTCTTTTCTTTCATGGTCTTAACTATACATGTCAGTGAGCCTGAAATTGGGCAGAACAAAAATCAAAGAATTACTTGATCATGGGAAGGTGCAAAAACACAGTGAAGTAGGGGAAACTAGGGAATTCTTGAACAAGTAAAAGAACATTGGTTTGTCTTTGAAGTCTTGTTGTTACTCTTGGTTTTCTTCTTGCTCCCAGTGCTTTGCTGGAACAAAGTTGACTAGATCTTCTCAGACCTATTCTTGGCTCAGAAGTGTGGCTGATGAAATTCATGTGACTGGGAGTAACAGTGTCACCTTGGAGAATTCATTTTTGGGGGAATAGCAAGTTTGGGGCTAAGTCTACAGGTGCTTAGGGGCTGCTTTTGGCAGTGCTGAGACTTCAGTGCCGAGGACTGATTTGGGATGGGCTGCATACAAGTCAAATGCCATAATCCCAGAACTGTCTCTGACTATAATACAAGACTTCTCAGAATATTCTTTCCCCCTGGCTTGATGACTCATAGTATTTGAAGTGATCATTCGAAGTGACTACTTTGTGTGTGTGTGTGTGTGTGTGTGTGTGTGTGTGTGTGTGTGTGTGTGTGGTTTTTGGGTCACACCGGCAGTGCTCAGGGTTTACTCCTGGCTCCATGCTCAGAAATTGCTCCTGGCAGGCACGGGGGGGACCATGTGGGACGCCGGGATTCGAACCGAAGACCTTCTGCATGAAAGGCAAACGCCTTACCTTCATGCTATCTCTCCGGCCTGAAGTGACTACTTTCTAAGTCTACTTAGAGGAATAATATTGAGGTAAATTACCTGGATGGAGCTACAGAGTGAGGAAGTCACAGGGATTTCGAAGTTGTATATTGCTGCATAATCTCACCACTGGTGTCTTCCTCGCTAAATAGAATCACTGGGAGAGGCAGAACTGATAGGAAGAAAATGTTATACTGAATAATGTTAATGAAAGTACATTCATTCCTGAAGAATTATAAGATTCAATGTAGAATGCAAAAAACTCTAGATAATTTATAAATGCACCAAAGAAGCAAAATCTCAGTATTTTCTTTTCCTATGCAAAGGCACCCCAGAGGGTCCTGAGTGATAGCACAGTGGATGGGCCATTTGCCTTGCATGTGGTAGATCCCTAGCATCCCATGTACTTCCCCTAGCCTGTCAGAAGTGATTTCTAAGCGAAGAGCCAAGAGTAACCCTTGTGTGGAGCCAGGTGTGCCCTTCCACCCCCCAAACCAATCAACCAACAAAAAGCATTCCAGAAAATCATAGTAAAAGTTATAAAGGGCAAAATACAAAGGCATTTAACTGTAGTTGCAATTAAACTTGTGGATGTTTAGTAGAAACTTTCAGACACTTGCTACAGAGTGTGGTTTATTATGAAAACAATTCACTAATCACCAGGTTTTGCAGTAGAGAAAGGAAAACTTACTTAGTCACCAAATGAGAAATGACCCAGATAACTGAATTCCTATCTCCACACGTCTCCTTAGACCATCTTGGGATCATTATTTAGCTGATAAGGTCCAAGGTTTCACTCCTCCAAGGATCTTGAGTCTGTCTCTTCTAAAATGAGCCTGAATCCCATCTGGCATGTGCTTAGCACCACCAGTGCAGCAACTAGAGCACAGTTGACATTTTGGGAACCTCAAGGACAATACTGAAAGTTGCCAAGGTGATGACTGTATGGGACAGCAAACTGGTTGAAATTTGAGCTGACTAACTTGTTCCCCATTTACAAAGAATGCCTTGTCTTGGGTATAACAAGATTACATTAGATTTCATATGAAGGGATTAATCATGAATGGTCTTGGCATAGTAACCTGTATTTCTTTTAGTTGTAATTTTTAATTGCAACCTTTAAAAAGTAATGCTACCTCCAAAAAGGAATGTCTAGGGAGAGATGAGAGGAGACAGGAAAAGTAACGGAAAAAACTGAGAAGATAAACGCAAATGTTTTTCCTGCCTTTCTGGGTAGTTCTCCTGGGACTGTGAGCAGGTGGACTCCATCTCTCTAATATTTTCATCTTACTTGTAAAACATGAGATTCAATCTATCCTTTTTTTTTTTTTTAGCATTAGATGTCTGGTGTATGAAAGCATTTAATTAAAAAAAATCCTCTGGGTTCAGAATAGAACTTCATCACTGAGAATAATGGCAAGATTTTATTTTATTAATGAATGAAAAGATTGCTTGATGTAAGTCAGAAGGAATATAAGATTAAAAGACATGATATAATATTATATACACAGCTGTCAGTAATAAATTAACATTATCTCTGGGTTCCTTACACTTTGCATCCTGAATACCTACCTAGAAATACTTCATAATTATAGTTCAGGTCTCAAGAACCATCCATAAATTATCCATCTGTCATTCATTTTCTGTTAAAAGCTGCATTATTTCAGCAGCACACACACCATCTAAAATCTCTGGTGCTACAAGGCATACAGATGAATTTATTTCTTACATAGGACCCAAATAAATCAGAAGAATTATGGCAGCCAATGATGCCTATGAAGATTTGGAAGAGCAGGGGGCACATATTGTAAGGGTTGGGGTCTGCGCCAGCTAGCATGGGTCCTGCTTCACTTTCAGCTCAGCTGTTTTGGGGCCTGTGCATCTGACTGGTTTCAAAGAGGCCAGTGAGGAGATCAGAATCTTAGAGCATCCAAAGCAAGCCTGCAATCTAGGTTGTGATGGAATTCTAGTCGGATCTCTCTTAGCCCCCTGAACTGTCTTACACCCAGCATCTGGGTTGTAAGGACAAGAATCCATGGTGGTGACACCTAGTGGCTTACCTCGATTGTGCAGTCAAGCCAAACTTCAGTGGGGAAAAAGCTCAAGTACCTGGTCCAGCTAGCTTGCACCTGAAGTTAAAATGAGTTTAGGCTTTAGGTTTCTGGCAGAGATTCCCTGCAAGCCTGTTGACTTGGGCTTGGGATCCAGCAAAGACACCAGCAGGCTGGGAGTGGAAGTGGAGAGGGGCTGCTTTTGAGGACGTAGGAGGCTCCTTTCAGTCTGGTCTGCATATGCCACAGATTGGTGCTGCCGCAGAGCGTGGCTCAGTGGAGCGGGCGCTGGAGCGGGGCGCTTGCCTCCGCCAGACTGTCTCTCTGCTTCAACGCAGACTGGTTACTGGAACGCTCAAGCAATTTTCAGTCGTCGTTGTCAATAAAGTCAGTCTCTTCTCCACCAGGGGAATGAAAATGAGATTCTGAGACCTCCAAAGGGCTGTCTCCTTTGGCCACTTTATCTGCCCAGAAGTCTCAGCCGAGTTGGGTGGCAGCTATTTGCTATGTCCAAAACCCTGTTGACAGGTAATACCACCTGCTTCTGAACAAGACAATGTGATTATAATAGGATGCTGTGAAATTCTCCTCAGAGAAGCGGTTTCCTTAACGCAGTGACCTTTATTGATGAGAGGGGCAGAGGAGGAAAATGAAAAGAAAGAGGAGAAGAAGATGAAGAAAGACACTAAGAGGAAAAGTAACTGCTAATCAAACCCAGAGAGTCTGGCTAAGGGGTAATCCTAGAGCTTCAAAATGTGTCATTTGTTATTTTGACAGCTCTTCTTGAGGTGATGGACTGGACAAAGTCACGAGCAGCAGCTGTCTGGGAATCCCACTTCTTGCCTCCTTAAAGCATCAGGAAATGGAAAACAGCCATTTACTTTCTGAGAGTCTCCAGTTCTGAGCTCCTCTTATAATGGTGGAAATCAAGCATAAGGAACATTGTTGAATATTTAAACTCCTGGGAGGTTCATTTTATTGGGGGAAGAAATCTCAGTGAGAAAAGGTAGGGAAAATGCATATGGCACCCAGAAAGATTCCTCACCTCAACTTGCAGGCCTTTTCTGTCCATGAGGCCAGAGCAGATCACCTTAAATTCCTGTCATTGTTAAGTTGGAGAAACCACTGAGTGATGGAAATGACACATCAGAATCAGGCCTGAGCAGTGCTGTAGAGAACATAGGTGCTTCCTGAACAGTGGCTGGCTTTCACGGCACCTGTCCGTCTTACACCAGCTCATCTACCTCAGTCATACACCCAGGCCAGACAAAAGATGGCCTTGTGACCAGACAGAAGGGGGAAAATCCAAGCAAAGTTCATGACTGGATCAGTTTGGAATCTGAAATACAAACCATCAATGGGATTGGAGTTGTGAGGTGAGAGTGGACACTGAATGTCTGGCAGAATTGCAAAGAGTTTTTTCTGTGTCTTTTAAGGCAGTTTTGGATCAGAACAGGGCAAAGACCTATTGGTTCAGAGTTGAAGTTGGTCCAGGCAGAGACATGCAGCAGTGATTTACTGAGACAAGTAAAGTGTCTTATTTGACACTTCTTTGTGGAATTAGCTCTGTGATCACTCATGAATCTTGGCCTCAATGTTTGTTTGTTCCTGGTGGAACATGTATGCGCAGGGCTCTGACAAACTTGAGGTACTTGTCAGTCAGTCTTATGCATTCATATCATCACCCTGACCTGAAATCCGGTTTAGAATGTAGCTACACTCGATAAACACTGAAATGGAAGGAAGAGATGGAACTGAGGATATGGTGAGCAAAGTCTTTGAGGCTGATGGGGAATAGGGTGTAAAGTGAAGGGCCAGGTATTATGTTTATGTCCTCAGCAGGAGACATAGGCACCCCACCCCCACTGACAGAGGTGGGCAGGGAAGTCAGAGGATACATAAGAAAGAAGGAACCAGAACCATCTAGCTTTTCTAAAACCAGCTCATCAGTCTGGGGTTTGATATGAGCCCAGTTCGGCATGTCACATATGACGAGTTGGATTTCCAGCCTTCCCCCCGCCCCTAAATGTGGATTTGGTTGGCAACTGAATATGTGCTAACACCCTAAGATTCCGTTACATTTTGGTTAAGAAGTCCAGAAGACTTTGGACTTGGCTTTGAAAAATTGAAAGTGAATTGAATTTGCATGATTTAAGTGGCTTATTCAGATGAACACTGCTATCTCTACAGATTTAAAATTTGAAAATTTTAAAGAGTTGATATTTCAACAGCAATGATGACATCTAGGGGTTGGTTTCCACAGGTTTAAGCTATTTTTTCTACATTTTGGAAAAATAAGGGTGATAACACATTGGATCAGTCAAAAAATGTCTGGACCATGTGAACCTGGTTGGTGGCCAGGGCAACATTGATGGATTAAAGAAAGGAGAAAGCAGGGAAGTGGCTTCTGTCATCTACAAAAACTACTTCTCAAATGGTAAAGCCACTCAGTTGGCTTCATGTGCTTATTGTCACCCTGGCCTTGTGGCCAGGTGGTGATAACTCCACCACCACCTGCCTTGTATTCACTGGGCTCAGAGCACAGGCTTGAGCTCCTTCCTGTGTTTTCCATTCTTTGATGAGCTAGTGAAGAGAGATTTTGACAGTTTGCCACATTGCTACCCTGATTTTTCACCATATTCTTCACCAGAATGGAGTTGTGCGAATGGACTTGTGCCATTCTCTTGACTTTATTAGACTTTTTTAGACTCAGAGGCAACTGCTATCTGTTTTCAGTGAATCAACTGTCAATGAAAATCTCCTTCTTTTATTTTTGCTTTTTGGGCCACACCCAGTGGTGCTCAGGGATTACTTCTGGTTCTGCACCAGAAATTGCCCTGGAAGGCTCAGGGGACCATATAAGATGCTGGGAACTGAACCCAGGTCCATCCTGGGTTGGCCATATGCAAGGCACATGCCCTGCCACTGTGCTATCACTCTGGCCCTCAGTGAGAGAGACTGGGTACAGTCTCTCTCTCTCTCTCTCTCTCTCTCTCTCTCTTTCCTTGCTATGTCTTTGTCTCCTCTCTCTCCTCTTTTAGTATGGTTGATTTGGGAATATTGGGGACCTGAAAAATAATATACATAGGTTAAACTTGGAAAAACACATTTTATTTTGTGGATACCAAACATGTTTGTTAAGAGGAAATAAATAATCTGTAAAAAAAAATCTATGAACACACTTGAAAAAAATCACAAATATTCAGATCATGTTTTAGGCTCCTCTCACAGAAGGTGAAAATTCTGCGATAATTTGTGCAGGCTAAAGTTAGTTTTGTTACACTGATAAGTAATAATGTTGCTTTTAGCATAGGAATTATGGAATCTTTGGTGTTCTAGTGGAAGCAATACAGAACAGAGGCCATCTCTGCCGGCAGAGGAGTAGTTGGCTCTGGGTGTTACCAAGCAGCCAGGCCTATTTCAGGCTTGGAAGTTGTATAGAGTTTGCTGAGGGTATCACTGTAAGGATAAATGTCCTCATCACTTCATATCCTGAGGATCCTAAGATGGGCCAGGAAATCCTTTTTGTTGTATCTGCAAGTCTGGAACTTTCTCATTTCTCTCTTTAGTGGATTTTCCAGTTTCCTGCCTGAACAGTTTCACCTACTCAAGAGTTCATTTTATGGTCCTGACCTTTCATGGTTTCTAATGCAGATAGAGATTAGCCTCTATCCTGTATTTTCTTTGCCTTCCAGTTGTATCAGACTATTGCTTCTGTTGCTCCTAAGACCTCCTCCTCTTCCTCTTCCTCCACTTCCTCCTCCTTCTCCACTTACTCTTCTTCATTCTCTTCCTCCTCCTCCATTTACTCTTCCTCCTCCTCTTCCTCCTCCACTTCCTCTTCCTCCACCTTCTCTTCCTCTTCCTTGTCTCAAAAAATGTCATTTTCTCAGGGAAAATTTACCTATCCTTCATGACCATATTCAATCCCTGAGCTCTTTGCACCAGATTTCTACCTTAATTGTATTTTTCTTACCATGTTTGTTGCAGTGGGTCAGTTCACCTCCATAAAAGGGAGTGAGAAGTGGTTTCTGTGAGTTTAGCCAACTCACTGTGGAAGCATCATGCCTGACACTTAAAGGTGCTTATAAAGATGCAATACATAAATGATTACATGCACAAAGGTGGCATACACATGGTAGATTTTGACTGAGATACCTACAATGTGCAGGTCTACCAACCTTGTATCTATCTCTGAGTTGTGTGCTAAGGCCTCTGTAATTGAAAACCATTGGTTGGTAGGAAGAGTGCTTGTAAACAGCTGACATTTGTTTCTCAGGTTGGGTGCAGGAAGACCAAGACTAAGGACTGTTGAGGGCTGCTCCTCTAGTCCATCTGGGGCCATCTT